>NW_004524583.1:181602-184165 GCF_000260255.1 Octodon degus
GCACATAAGTCCAAAAATCTCATCATATACAACCTTGAAGCAGGACAGTCCCACAATATTCCTTTTCCTGTCTCTTGCTTTCATTCACCACCCCTTTTATCACCTTTTTTAAAAGAAAAATTTACTTTAAAGAGAGTATAGCAATAAATGATATGACATTAGAAGCAATACACATTTAGAAGACCAAAATGAGAGATATTTCAAGCATGATTTTAGTATTACACACTGCTATCCTCATTGTGGTTGCTTAGTTCACAGATATCTCCATATATATTTAGTCAGAGTCATCTTGTTTATATAAATGTATGGTTTTACCCCTGCCATATTCCCTAACTTTTCTCCTTGTTCTTTCTATGTTGCTGTTTCTCCTTAACTTTTTGCTTGCTTTTCTTTTTTAAAAAAATTATTTATTTATTTATTTGTGTGTGTGTGTGTGTGGCTAGCTCAGCCCACCAGGGGGCAGGGCTGTCTGACATGTGGTGCTGGGGGATTGAACCGCGGTCCCTGTGCTTTGCAAAGCTTGTTCTAAGTAGGTGCTTTAGACCACTGAGCCATCTCACCAGCCCTTGCTTGCTTTTCAATTGTTTTATGCCTTTCAATTTTTATTTATTCTTTTGAGTTCTTATATTAGGGACACTATATAATATTTACACATGTGAGTCTGGTTTATTTCATTTATGAGTATATTTTCAAGTTGCATCCACTTATATATGAAAGCTTCGAGTTTATTTTTCTTTATAGCTGAGTAATACTCCATTGCATAAAAACACCACATCTTTTTCATCCTTTCCTCAGGTTATGGGCTTCGTGGTTATTTCCAAGTCTTGACTATCACAAATTGTGCTGCTATTAACCTAGGTGCACATATATCACTATGATAAAAGGTTTTAAGTTCTTTTGGGAAAATTCCCTGTAGGGGGATAGCCGGATTAAATGGGATTTGCAGTCTTAGTTTTTTGAGGAGACTCCACACTGATCTCCATAATGTTTGCACCAGTCTACATTCCCACCAGCAGTGGAGAAGGGTTCCTTTTTCCCTGTAGCCTCTCCAACATTTGTTGTTGGTTGATTTCTTTATGATATGTATTCTTTCTGGGATGAGATGCTATCTTGGTGTTGTTTTAATTTGCATTTCATGAAATATTAGTGATGTGGAGCAGTTTTTCATGTATTTATTTTCTTCTTGTATTTCTTCCTCTGAGAAATGTGTGTTCATCTCAGATGCCCATTTCTGGATTGGGTCTTTAAGTTTTCGGGCCCTAATGTTTTTTAGTTCTCCATAAATTCTAGAGAGACTTTTGTCTGAGTGCTTCTCAGTTAAGATTTTTTTCCAAATTTGTGGGTCATCTTTTCACTCTGTTGGTCATTTCTTTTGACATGCAAAAATTTCTCAATAAGTAGAAGTCCCAGGTGTTAATTCTTTCAAGTATTTCCTGTGCAGTTTGATTTTTGTTCATGAACTGTTTGTCTACCCCTATGTCTTCAAGAGTTCCTCCTACTTTCTCTTTGAGGAGATTTAGTGTTTCTGTTTTAATATTTAGAACTTTACTCCATATGTATGTTAGTTTACTGTATGGTGATAAACCTGGGTCAAGTTTCAGTTTTTGGCATGTAGAGAGCCAGTTTTTCCAGCACCATTTGTTAAAGAGACTATCTTTCATTCAGTAAACATGTTTGGCACTTTTATTGAAGACAAGATGGCTGAGTGTATTTGTAGTTGTATCTGCATCTGTATCTTCTAATATATTCCATTGATCCTCAGGTCTATTATTTTTTCTTTGCCAATACCATGCCGATTTTATTACAGTAGCATTGCAGTATAATTTCAAATCAGGAACTGTAATGCCTGCTGCTTTGCCTTTGTTGCTCAGGATTGCCTTGTCTATTCTAGGCTTTTTTCTGGTTCCAAATAAATTTTATCAATGATTTCTCTAGGTCTATGAAGGATATTGGTGGCATTTTGATAGGGCTTGCCTTAAGTCTGTATAACAATTTTGGGAGTATAGCCATTTTCACAATGTTGGTTCTTATCCTGGAGCAGGGAATATCTTTCTATTTTCTGAAATCCTCTATGATCTCTTTTTTCAGAGTGCTATAATTTTCATTGAATAGATCTTTCTATAGAGAGCCAGTTTCCACGACCATTTGTTAAAGAGACTACCTTCCTTCCAGGAAGCATGTTTGGCTGCTATGTCGAAAGGTTGGTGAGTGCTTTTGTACAGGATTCTCCATCTTCTAATCTATTCCATTGATCTTTTGGTCTACTCTGTTGCCAGTACTATGCTGATTTTATCACAGTAGCTTTCTAGTATAATTTTGAATCAGGAGATGTAATGCGCCCTGCCTTGTCTTTGTTGCCCAGGATTGCCTTTATTCTAGGTCTTTTCTGGTTCCAAATAAATTTTATGAATGATTTCTCTAGGTCTGTGAAGTATGTTAGTGGTAGTTCAATAGGGATTGCATTAAACCTGTATAACACTTTGGGAGTATGACCATCTTCAAAATGTTGGTTCTTCCTATCCAGGAGCAGAGAATATCTTTCCATTTTCTGAAATCTTCTGCA
>NW_004524583.1:186109-190603 GCF_000260255.1 Octodon degus
GGCGGGAGGGGTGGGTAGGTACGGCGGAGTGGTGGGGTGCGGCCTGAGGGGGTGGGAGAGTGTCCGGCCCATGCTGCACCTGGGCTGGGACTGGTCCCGCTGGCGTAGGGTAGCAGGAAGCTCTCCACACACTCACCGGACCTGGGCTAGGACTCTTTTTAATTTCTAATTTAGGGGTTTTTCCTGGTTTCTTTTGTCATTTGTTTCCAATTTCATTGCACTTTTGTCAGATAATATGCATGGAATAATATCTGTTTTCTTGAATATGCTTAACCATCACAGATGGACTAGTATGTCATCTGTTTTAGAAAATGACCCATGTGCAACTGAAAAAAATGTATGTTCAGCTGTGTTTGGGTGGAACACCCTATATATGTCGGGCAAGTCCATTTGTTTGAAGCTGTACTTTCTTCGCTAATTTTTTTCTGGTTGACCTATCTTTTTGGTATGAGAGGGTGTTAAAGTCTCCTGTTAAGATTGTGGTATTAGATATTAGATTTTTCATATCCATTAAGATTTGCTTTATATAGTTGGATACTTCCACGTTTGTGCATATTTATTTATTTATTTATTTATTCATTTTTTACAGAACTGGGGATTGAATTCAGGCCCTTGCGCTTGCCAGGCAAGTGCTTATTCTACTGAGCTAACACCCCAGCCCCTGGTGCATATATATTTATGTGTTTCCTCTTTCTCTTGTATTCTTCCCCTAACCAGTATATAGTGGCCTTCTTTATTTTGCTTGATCATTCTTGGTTTGAAATTGAGACTGTCTGATAATAGGATTGCTACCCTTCCTTTTTTTTTCTCCTCGAATGCCTTCAGGTCACTTTTGGCTGGTTGCAGGGTTGTGGGGATCGAACAACAACCAACCCTTCCTTTATTTTGAGGTGCTGGGTCATGTAGTATTGTTTTCCATCCTTTGACTTTCAGCCTCTGAATGTCTTTATGAGTTAAATGTGTTTCTTATATACAGCATATTGTTGGATTTTGGTTCCTAATCCACTGTGCCAGTCTATCTCTCTTGATTGGTGAATCAAGTCCATTTACATTGATGATTACAATTGAGATGTGTTGACTTACGATTGACATGTTATTTATCTGTTGTTTACTCCTTTTTCTCCTGTGCTTAATTGTTTGCCCTATTTCGTTGTTTGCTTCTGATCTCTTTTGTGGAGTTCTGATCATTTTGGTCCCTCTCTAGAACATCTTTCAGTAGCCTGTGTAATGTTGGCTTTGTCATTATGAAATTCTTTAGTTGTTCTTTGTCATAGAAGTATTTCACTTCCCATCAAATTTGAAAGAGAGTTTTACAGAGTATAGTAGTCTTGGTGGGAATTTTTTTTTATAGAGGACTTGAAGTACTCTGTTTAATGCTCTTCTTACCTTCATGGTTTGTGAAGAGAAGTCAGTCATAACTCTGATGCGTTTTTCTTTGAATGTGATCTGCTTTTCTCTAGTGGCTTTCAGTATATTATTTTTGTGCTGGATTTCTGGGATCTTGACTATTATATGTTTCAGTGTGTTTTTAATTGGGTTGAGGTTACTTGGCATTCTGTAAATTTCGGTTACCTGAATGTCAGATTGTTTCCTCATATTTGGGAAGTTATCTGCTATCACTTCAGCCCATATTTTTTACTGTCATTTGTATTGGCTCCTTGTTTCTCATTAATACCTATTAGTCTCACATTGTTCATCTTTGCATCATTTTGCAAGTGAAGATTTATTTTTCCTGCATCCTAGTTGTTTTTAAGAGATCTTTTCTTACCTTTTCACTAGCCGCACCACCATCTTCAAGATCTGAAACTCTGTCTTCATTTTCACTCTAACGGTTTTGCAAACCTTTGATTGAGATTTTAGGTTCCTCTTTATCTGTTTGACTCTGCTTCATGCAATCTACTTCTTTCCTGTATTGCTCATTCAAGGAATCCATCATGTTTCTTATCTCCTCTATTTTTTTTATCAATGTCTTATTTAGAAGCAGTGATTAATTCTTTTACTGCAGTGTTTTTTTCTGATTGGATCTCCTCCCTATGTTTCTGTAGTTGATTCTTCACTTCAGATGCTATGATTTCAGTGAATTCTTTTTTTATTTCAGAAAAGAATTCCACTCTGAGTTTCTCTATAACTTTCTGCTGTTGCTCATTTACTTTCTATGATATTTTTTTCATACATTCCAGCTGAGCAAGTGTCCTCTGCCCTTGTTCCAGGTGGGCATTGGGTTTCCTCCATACATTTATGCATTTGATTCTTTACTGCAGAAGTTATTAATTCAGGGATTTCCTTTTTCATTTCCAGTTTGGGTTCCTCTATACCTTTCTGCATTTGTTTATTTAAGAAGCTATTGATTTATTGCTTTCAGCTGTGTGAATCCCAATTTATTCTGTGTTAGTATTCTTTGCACTTGTTATGTGTAGGCTAGGGGTCTGAGATTGCATTTTCCTCCTTCTCATTGCCATTTTGTATAGCAGTCTTCTGACTTTTGTTGTAGATCTTTGTTGCAGTTATAACCTTAGCACCTACTGAAATTCAGGTGCAGATCTACAAAGTTTGAATTTATCCAGCTGTGCCTGGCTTGGATCTGGCTACTGTGCTCAGTTCCTTCCTGTTGCTACCCTTGAGAGTGAACCTGTTGTGCCCCTCTGGCAAGATGTTCTGCTCCTGGACTAGCTGAGTGGTTTTGTCCCCTACTCTCTCTGCATGAATTGCAGCTGCAGAGTTTCACCCCAGGTCTGTATGCCATGCCTGAGCTGAGTCTAAAGTGGACTAGGAGGAGTAGGAGGAGCTCTCTCACACACTCCCTGGGCCTGGCCTGGGTTTGGATCTGTGTATCACAAGAATTTGGTAGTAGTTCTGACTCACTGAGCAGCAGTGGGGATAATGTGCAGTGGTGTGGGGATCCCAAGGGGGTGGAAGAGGGTCTAACCCATGCTGCACCTGGCTTGGACCCAACAGGTCCCACTGGCCATGAATTTCTTTAGTTATTTTTTGTCATGGAAGTATTTCACTTCTCCATTGAACTTGAAAGAGAATTTTGCAAGGTATTGTAGTCTGGGTTGGAATTTCCTTTTAATGGAGGACTTGAAGTACTTTGCTCTATGCTCCTGTTGAGTTGATGGTTTGTGAAGAGAAATCTGCCATTATTCTGATGGGTTTTCCTGTTTCTTTTCTCTAGCGGCTTTTACTATATTCTTGTGCTGGACTTCTGGGATATGCTTATTATGTGTCTGGGTGTGTTTTTAATTGGGTTAATGTTATTTGCTGTTCTACATACTTCAGATATCTGGATGTCAGATTGTTTCTCCATATTTGGGAAGTTTTTTGCTATTACTTCTATTCATATTCTTTTTGTAGTATTTGTATTGTCTCCTTCTTTGTCATTGATTCCTATTAGACTCATGTTGTTCATCTCTGCATCGACTTGCAGATGTTGAATTATTTTTCCCTGCATCTCAGTTGTTTTTAAGAGATCCTTTCTTAACTTTTCACTAGCTGCAATGTTATCTTCAAGATCCAAAACTCTATCTTCACTTTCGTTCAAATGGTTTTGCCAGCTTGTGATGGAGATTTTAATTTCCTGTATATCTGTTTGAATTTGCTTCATCTATTCTATTTCTTTTCTATATTGATCATTCAAGGATTCTATCATTTTTCTGTTCTCCTCTATTTGTTTTTTTATCAGTGTCTTCTTCTTTTTTTTTTGTGGAACTGGGGATTGAACTCAGGCCCTTGTTCTTGCCAGGGAAGCGCTTATTCCACTGAGCCATCTCCCCGGCCCCTATCAGTGTCTTCTTTAGAAACACTTAGTACTTCTTTCATTATAGCTTTAATTTCTTTTTTTTTAACTGTAGAAATTATTTCTGATCTTATATCCTCTCTACTTTTCTTAAGTTGTTTGTGTTCACTTCAGATGTTATTATTTCAGAGGTTTTAGGTGTGTGACTTCCAATTTCTTCAATGCTGGTGTGTTCTGCATTTGTTCTGGATAAGCTTGGGGTCTGAGACTGCATTTTTCTCCCTTTGTCATTTTGTATAGCATGACCTTTGGTGTAGAGCTTTGATAGAGTTATTATCTTAGCTACAGGTCTGGATCTACCAACTTGAAACTCATCCAGATGTGTGTGGCGTGGATCTGGCTGCTGTGCTCCACTTCTTCCTGCTGCAGCCCTTGGAGATGAACCCACTGTGCCACTCTGGCAAGATGTTTTGCTCCTGGATTAGCTGGGTGGGTCTTGTCTCTAGCCTCTCTGCAGGGAGTTCTGCTGTGTTCCACACCAGGCCTGTCTGATGGAGGAAGTTCCACTTACATGTTGGACCTTGGCTCTTGCTTGAATCTGGATCCAACAGGCCATGGGAGGTCTCACTCACATGCTGGCCTGGGCTTTGGTTTGAATGAGGATATGGTGTGTCCTGGGTGGTGTCACTTATGCCAAGCTTAGGCTCTGGGTCAACTCTAGTAAATTCCTTTTTTTTTTTTTTTTTTTTTTTTTTTTT
>NW_004524583.1:190703-192008 GCF_000260255.1 Octodon degus
ATATATATATATATATATATATATATATATTCACTACAAAATGGTCCTTTATTTATATGCCCTTTTATTGTTTTGTTTTGTGAGAGACAAAGGTTTGATTGCTTTTAGAGAAGCTGTATTTGGAGAAGTCTTTAAAGGGCCTTTCCACACTTGATGTCAGTTCAAATATTGTAGGCACTTCAATTCAGCAAAATAACCCAACATAGTACAATAGTCCATAATAGTAGTGGGTTATCCATAGGACTGGCAATGTCAGAAGTGGTTGACTTGAGCCTCAGCATATTAATATAGCATCACTTTTTATAACTTGTGGTTATACTTTTCTGCTGGATGGTTAAGAACAAGTTAAAGGAAAACCTATATAACTAAAAATATAACTTTTGTATCTGACAAGGTCAGTCGAATCCCCTCAGGGTTTACCCTGCAACCATGTACAGCACCTTACAGATCTTTTGTAGTGTCAGCCATGTGGATGAGTCACGGTTATTGCTTGACCAATTTGCTCTCTGTGAAAGCCTGAGAGAAGGTTTTCTCTCTAGTTGACTCTTCTTAGGGACAGTTTACATCATCAATCACTTTCCTCTGTGGCCCCATAATCTCCTTGATCAGAAAATTTGGGACACAACTGAGTTTGAGGATGTCATAGCACAGGCTTTCATATGTCCTGAGTCCTCACTGACCTTGAAGTGCTAGGGTCAAAATATTGACTATCCTTGTAGCCTCTCTATTTCTCTAATTTTTGGTCTGCAAGCTTTAGTTGTTAAACATACAGAAGAGAAGCTTAATGATATTATTGCCCTGTAACAAGCAGTTGGGCTTAATATCACTATCTGTCTAAATATCAAACACCTTAGACATAACATGGAACTGGTATTTTATTTCCATAATTTTATTGAGAAACAAATAGCAATGAGACAGTTTCAAACCAAATTGGTAGGACAGTTTCAATAATCACCATATTGTATATGTTCTTCCTAGTGGTTAACTGCTGTACAAAATGCACACATGATATCCTATTTACAAACACCATTAGAACAAATCCCTCTCTTCATTAAGAGAATGCAACAATATATCTATCCTAACCACTTTGAATGCACAGATACAAAATGGACATTAATCTATATCCCCTTTTCTTGTTAAGTTCCGTTATTTCAATATTATAGATGTGTTACCTCAGCAAAATTATTATTTTTTTGGAAATACACTTTTTAATGTTTCTAATACTAGGAGAAGATATCATACAATGTCTTTTTAAATAAATTGTAAGTCAAAGATACAGTATAAATCTTAGAACAAAAATTAAGA
>NW_004524583.1:198148-201435 GCF_000260255.1 Octodon degus
TATTTTTTTGGCAGAACCGGGTATTTAACTCAGTGTGCTTACCAGGGAAGTGCTTATTCTACTGAGCCATCTCCTCAGCCCCTGTAATTTTCATTGAATAGATTTTTTTTTTACTTTAGTTAGATTAACTCATGAGTATTTCATTTTCTGTGGTGCTATTATAAAATATATTGTTTGTGTAATTTCCCTCCTAGTATTCTTGTTATGTGTATAGAGGAGTGCTATTGACTTTTAGTATTGACTTTGTATTTTGCTATGCTACTGAATTTGTGCATTAATTTTAGCAGCTTCTTGGTGATTTTTCGGTCTTCCAATTAGAGTATCATGTCATCTGCAAATAATGATAGTTTAACTTCATCTATTCTTATTCCTTTTATTTTTCTCTCTTGTCTAATGATTCTATCTAATGGCTCCAGAACTATATTGAATAGAAGTGGTGATAGAGGACATCTTTGTCTTGTACCTGATGTGAGAATAAAAGATTTTAGTTTTTCTGCAGTTAGAATTATGTTAGCGGCTGTATTGTCATAGATGGCTTTTGTCAAATTGAGGTAAAGTCCATCTATTGCATATTTTTGTAGGACTTAGAAGATGAATGAGTGTTGGACTTTGTCAAAAGCCTTTTCTGCATCAACTGAGATTATTATATGATTTTTGGATTTGTCTCTATTGATATAGTGTATTACATTTATAAATTTGCATATGTTGAACCATCCTTGCATCACTGGGATGAATCCTACCTGGTCATGGTATATAATCTTGATGATTTGCTGTATTCTATTTGCTAGGATATTATTGAGGATTTTCACATCTATATTCATGAGGGAGATTGACCTGTAGTTGTCAGTTTTAGCTGCATCTTTCTCTGTTTTTGGTATCAGTATAATACTTGCGTCCAGGAATGATTTTGGGAGGATGATTTCCTTTTCAATTTCATTGAAGAGTTTGAAGAGTATTGGGGTTATATCTTCTGTGAATTTCTTGTAGAATTCAGCTGTGATTCCATCAGGACTTCGACTTTTCTTTGTCAGTAGGTTTTTTTAATTATATTTTGTATGTCTTTGGCTGTTATGGGGTTATTGAGAGTTGTTATATCTTCTCGAAACTTTTTTGGTAATTTGTACCTTTCAAGGAATCTGTCCATTTCTTCTGTGTCCTAAACTCTGTGAGAGTAAAGATTCTCAAAATAGCAATGATATTTTGAGTTTCCACAGGAACTATGGTAATTTTATCCTTTTCGTTCCTTATTGCTTGAATTTGAGTTTTTTCTTTCCTCTTTTTGATGAGTTTAGCTAAGGGCTTCTCAATTTTATGTAATCTTTCAAAGAACCAACTTTTGATCCATTAATTATTTGTATTATTTTCTTTGTTTCAATTGCATTTATTTCTGCTCTAATCTTTATAATTCCTGCCTTCTTTGGGCTTTGTGTTTGGTTTCCTCTTTTTTTTTTTTTTTTTCTAGATGTTTAAGGTTCAGCATTAGGTTGTTTATTTGTTCCCGTTCTGCTTTCCTAATGTGTGAGTTCACAGCTATAAATTCCCCACTAAGAACTGTTTTCATTGCAACCCATAACTTCTGATAAGTTGTGCTTGAATTTTCATTGAATTGTAGATATTGTTGAATTTCTTGTTTAATTGCATCTGTATGCCATTGGTTGCTGATTAGGGTGTTGTTTAATTTCCAAGTATTTATGGGGTGTTTGTGGTTTCTTTTGTCATTTGTTTCCAGTTTCATTGCACTGTAGTCAGATAATATGCATGGGATAATTTCTGCTTTCTTGAATATACTTAAGCATGACCTATGGCCTAGTATGTGGTTTATTTTAGAAAATGTCCCTTGTGCAGCTGAAAACAATGTGTATTCAGCTGTGGCTGCTTGGAACACAATGTATATGTCCACTAAGTGCATTTGTTTCAAGTTCTGGTTCAGTTCAGCTACTTATCTACTAATTTTCTGTCTTCTTGACCTATCTTTTTGGTATGAGGGTGTGTTAAGTTCACCTGTTAAACTTAAGGTATTGCAAATTAGACTTCTTATGTCCATTAGGATTTGTCTTATATAATTGGGTGCTCCCATGTTTGGTGAGTACTTATTTATGACTGTTACATCTTCCTCTTGAATTTTTCTCCTAACCAATATGTAGTAATTTTCTTTATTTCAATTGATCATTCTTGGTTTGAAGTTTAGACTGTCTGTGAAGAGAATTGCTACCCCCGATTTTTTCTAAAGTGCTGGGGTGTGTAATATGGTTATCCATCCTCTAACTTTCAGCCTATGAATGTCTTTATTAGTTAAATGTGTTTCTTGTATACAGCATATTGTTGGGTTTTGCTTCCTAAACCACTTTGCTAGTCTATTTCTTTTATTTGGTGAATTGAATCCTTTTACGTTGATTTAATTGAGAGGAATTGACTTATGATTGACATGTTATTTACTTGCTGTTGTGTACCCCCTCTACTCCTTTGTTTGCCATATTTGGTGTGTTCTTTCCATTCTCATTCATGGAGTTCTGGCAATTTTGGTCCCTGTCCAGAATATATTTTAGTAGTCTGTGTACATTTGGCTTTGCCATCATGAATTTCTTTCTTTTTTTCCCAATAATTTTATTGAGAAATAAATAGCAATGAGACAGTTTCAAATCAAATTGGTAGGTAGGACAGTTCCAATAATTAACACATTGCATACTGCCTTCCTAGTGGATGTTTATTGTACAAGATGCAGACATGATATCCTATTTAAAACACTATTAGAACAAATGCCTCTATTCCTTGAATTAAGAGAATGTAGCTATATATCTATCCTAACCATTTTGAATACACAGATACAAAATGATCATTACTCTGTATCTTCTTTTTTGTTTAGTTCCATCATTTAAATATTATAGGTATGTGAATTCAGCAAAATATTCCAAAATATTCCAGTAGTCTATAATAGTATTGGGTCTTCCACTTGACTGGAAATGCCAGAAGTTGTTTACCTGAGTCCCCTACAGCTCAACATAACAGCAGGGCTCTATTTCTTGTACTTCATTTTTATACTTTTCTGCTGGATGGTTAAGACCAAGATAAAGCAAGATCTATTTAACAAGAATTGTAGCTTTTGGATCTGATAAGGTCAGTCAAAACCCCTTAGGATTTATCCGGAGACCCTGTACCTCAGATTTTAGATCCTTTGTCAGTGTCAGCCATGTGGGTGAGTCACGGCCATTGCTTGGCCAATGTGCTCTCTGTGAAAGCCTGAGAGAATGTTTTCTCTCCATGTGACTCTCCTTAGGCACACTCTACAT
>NW_004524583.1:201535-202935 GCF_000260255.1 Octodon degus
CTCTCTGTGAAAGCCTGAGAGAATGTTTTCTCTCCATGTGACTCTCCTTAGGCACACTCTACATCATTGATCACTTTCCACTTTGGCCCCATAATCTCCTTGATCAGAAAATTTGGGACACAACTGAGTTACATGATGTTACAATACAAGTTCTCATATGTGCTGAATCTTAATTGACCTTGGAAGGTTAGGGCCAAAATGTAGGCTTACCTTGCAGCCCTCCTTTTTCTCTAATTTTTGGTCTGCAAACTTAGGATGTTAACCCCTCAGAAGAGAAGCTTATTGTTATTGTCATACAACCTAGGCTGTTAAGCTTAACCTCATTATTTGTCTGAATATCAAACATCTTAGGCATAACATGGAACAGGTATTTTTCGTCAAGTATTGGTGTGTTAAACTTTAAGTACTTACAGAATATGACAAAAATTAAATATATTTAAAAAATAGGAATAAAGAATTATATATGTTTACACATAAGTCCAGAAATATAACCATATAAAACATTGTTGTAGGACAGTCCCGCAACACACCTTTTCCTGTCTCCTGACTTCATTTACCACCCCCTTCCTTTTTAAACAATCATCTACCCGAAAGACAACATGGCAGCAACTGGCGTGTCATGACAAGCAGCACATATACAGAAGACTAGAATGACAGGCACTCCAAGCATGAAGTTACTATTATAAATTGCCATCTTCAGTGCAGTTGCTTAGTTCACAGGTTCAGCATATATAGTTAGACAGGGTGAGAATCCTTCCAATTAACTGCTAGTTTCAAAAACCTGATGAAGATTCTCAGGATCATTGCATTACCCATCGCGTACATATAACTGTATGGCTTGCCTCTATCATATTTCCTAGCTCTTCTCCTTGGTCTCTCTTCATCATTGAGTCCTCAAGTTTTGCTTTCCTTTTAATTGTATTATACCTTTCTATTTGTATTTCTTCTTTTGAGTTCTTGTACTAGGGAAATTATATGATATTTACACATACATGTCTGGTTTATTTCACTTATGAGTATATCTTCAAGTGTCATCCATTTCAATATAAAGACTTCTAGTTTATCATTCTTTATAGCTGAGTAATACTCCATTGTATAAAAATACAATATCATTTTCTTCCATTTCTTAGGTGATGGGCATCTAGGTTGTTTCCAAGATTTGGCTATCACAAATTGTGTTGCTATAAGCATATGCAAATGTATATCACTATGATATGATATTTTCAGATCTTTTGGGAAAATTCCCACTAGAGGAATAGCTGGTTTAAAGGGGATTTCCAGTGCAAGTTTTCCAAGGAGTCTCCACATTGATTTCCATAATGGTTGCACCAGTCTACATTCCCACTAGCAGTGGAGAAGGGTTCCTTTTTCCCCACAGCCTCTCCAACATTTGTTGTTGG
>NW_004524583.1:207138-210994 GCF_000260255.1 Octodon degus
TTTTGTATTTTTTATGGGAAGGTCTACATGGTGTTCAGGATCTCAGTACTAGATCAGACTCATAGTGATATGCCTGTTTACAGCCTCCCAAGAACTGGGATTACAGGTGAATGCCACCACCCCTAATCTCAATTGCCATCTCAGTGTGCCCCAGAGGTGGGGCTGGCAGTGCAGGCAAGGGGATGGAACCCCTGGCCCCTGCACCTGCTTGCAGGCACTTTAATCTGCTGAACTATTTCACCAGTCCAACTGTAGTAAATTTTTGAAAACTTTCTGAATCACACTGATGTAGTTTAACTGTTACCCTTGGGTGTACCTGGCTCCAACGCAAGTGTACTAAGGCATCACTTTTGATGGGTTGTAGTCATTTGAGAAATTAAATATAGGACACATAAATTAGTTGCTTAGGATCTGTTAAATAACAATGTTCTTGTCTTTTGCAATTTGTTTCCCACAGTTCTCTATGACTCATAGTCTATATAATAGCTTCAGTTCTGAAAGAATTTAGAACAGCACAGTAATTCTTGTCCTGTAAATTTGACTTTATTTACAGGTATACTTAAGATTACATCTTATTACAAACACAAATGGGCAAAGCCCTTAAGACAACTGATGAGTATGGAAGTCAATAGATTTTTGTCAAGTGGACTCTAAATTAATGGCAGTACAAGCCAACCAGCCAGATGTGGACATTCTAGAATCCAGCAAAAGTCAGGCTGTGTTGGCAGTTTGGAGAAGGGCTGGGTTACTTTGGGAACACTTTCTGGAAAGAAGGACAGAATGTTCAAAACATATAAGTGCCTGACAGATTGGGAATGGGTGAAAGTCTTTGGGACCAAAAAGTTGTGGGGTTACATGGTTCCTTGCTTTTTTATTATAAAGCTGAGACCAGATGTGCAGAACTCCAGTGGTGAGCTGGCCAGACCCATGGCCCAGCTTCAATTCTACTTCACAAAAGGAATGGAATTCAACTCTCTGTTATCACTCGGTGTGGAAGAGCCCAGTGTGGTGCGTGTCTTTTCTTTATATGCTACATTGAATTAGGTGTTTTCATGTATATTCATGTTCATCAGTGTTTAGTGGGGCTATGTTCATCTGAATACTTTATAAGAATTTGCTAATATACCAGACATAGCAAAAAGGCCCTGGCTGTCTTCTTTCCAGTCCTGACTTTTACATCTTAACTTCTTTTATTAATTGAATGAAAGTAGTATTGAGGTAAAGAAATCTTGGGAGGTGTTCCCTTTTTGGTACTGCTTTCACTAGTATTTCTGATATTCTCAAAATATTCTCTACAAATGGTGGAAAATATATTTCCCAAATGCTGATTTTCTTGTGGCTCTAATTCTGCAAATTCAATTTACATAATAAATTTCTGTCATTCTTTTTCCTTTTTAGAATGTGATTCCAGATCCTAGTTCTTTTGGTGTCAACTGTTTTGCAGACAACTGGCAGCATTTCACAGCTTCTTGTTTCTGTGCTATTGCATTGCAGGTATATTCTGTCTTTAGGGTCTGGCTCCTTTTGGCCTAATGGTGGCCATAGTCATATAAATGATTGATCTGTTCTGAATCCTAGGTATTGCCTCACTCTCCTTTCCTAAAACCTACCGAAACACAATTTAGCCAAGGAGAATTTGTGGTCCAGGAAAAAGACTGAGGAATAGGAAGGACCATTAGCCTGGGTCCTAGTGCTAGGGACCATCATGTTCAAGTCTCTTCACCAAGTCTTCCCTGACTACAAAGTGACAGAGCTGGAGCAGGTAATCTCTAAGGACTCTGCTAGTTCTGACATGGTTGAAATCCACAAAGCCTAGTGAATACTAAGGTAGCACAGAATAGAAAAGAACCATACCATCTCACTGAAACATGCAAGAAAATTCTAGGTAGTAGGTTGCAGAATTTCCAGTTGATACTTCTCATTTGGAAAGAAACCAGAAACTAAAAGATACCAAAAGAAAACACTTGTTTAAAACTGCTCTTTTGTTGAATCCTTAAAAAAAAATCCTAAGTGTTTTTCCAGAAAAAGCAACTTCTTCTTTCCCACATCTCTGACTCCAAGAAGTGTCTGTATTCTCTATGCTGTGAACATTTGGGGATGTATTTGACTTACTAAATGAGATTATTTATATGGAAGAGGTTTTTTTATTTTATGGAAAAACGATAAAACAAATTTTCATAACAAAATAATAGGAGGGGGGCCGGGGAGATGGCTCAGTGGAATAAGCACTTCCCTGGCAAGCACAAGGGCCTGAGTTCAATCCCCAGTTCCACACACACAAAAAATAAATAATAGGAGGATAGTAATAATACATTACATATAGTTATTCTTGAAGTAGTTGCTCAGGGTACAACACATGGGCATAAAACTTTTTCCAATTGATGTGGCCAGGGAGATAGCTGAGTGGTATAAGTGCCTGCCTAGTAGTGCAAGGTCCTGAGTTTGATCCCCAGAACCAAATAAAATAAAATAAAATAAAATAAAATAAAATAAAAAACAAATAGAGACCCAGTCCTAGCCCAGGTCTGGTGAGTGTGTGGGAGAGCTTCCGGCTACCCTGCACCTGCAGGACCTAATACTGGTCCCAGCCAAGGCACAGCATGGGTGAGACCCTCTTCAACCCCCTTGGGATGCCCCCCCTCCATAGCACCTCGCCCACCCTGTCCATCCAGTACGAATTTCTCCCACGCTCAGGGAACCCTCAGACCCAGTCCTAGCCCAGACCCAGTGAGTGTGTGGGACAGCTGCCTCTCCCACCTACACCACTGTGTCAGCTCCAGGCTCAGCTCAGGCCTGGCATACAGGCCTGGGGGGTAGCCCTGCAGCTGCATCCCTGCAGAGGGTGTACAGGATAGAACCAACCAGCAAGTCCAGGAGAAGAAAATCTTGCCAAGGGGCACAACAGGTTCACCCTCAAGGGAAGCAGCAGGAAGGAGCTGAGCACAGCAGCCAGATTCAAGCCAGGCACAGCTGGACAAATCCAAAATTTGTAGACCAGCACCAGAACTTCAGTACATGCTAAGGTTATAACTACAATGAAGATCTACAACAAAGGTCAGAAGACAGTACTACACAAAATGATGAGAAGGAACAAAATGCAAACTCAGAACCCAAGCCCAGCCGTAACAAGTGCAGAGGACACTAACACAGAACAAATTGGGAATCACATAGCTGAAAGCAATGAATCAAGGACTTCTGAAATAAAGAAACAGCTGCAGAAAGGTACAGAGGAACTCAGATTGGAAATAAAAAAAGAAATCCCTGAATTAATAGCATCTGCAGTAAAGAATCAAATGCAGAAACATATGGAGGAAACGCAAGCCCACCCAGAACAAGTGCAGAGGACACTAGCTTGGCTCAAATGCATGAATTAAGAGCGTTGATAGTAAATAAGAAACAGCAGAAAGTTATAGAGGAACTCAGAGTGCAATTCTTTTCTGAAATAAAAAAAGAATTCTCAGAACTCATAGCATCTGAAGTAAAGAACCAACTACAGAAAGACAGGGAGGAAACCCAATCTGAAAAAAACGTTGCAGTAAAAGAATTTATAATTGCTTCTAAAGAAGACATTGATAAAAAAAAAATAGAGGAGATTAGAAACATGATGGATTCCTTGAATGAGTAATTCAGGAAAGAAATAGATCGCATGAAGTAGAGTCAAAGAGATATAGAGGAAATTAAAATCTCAGTCATAAGCTTGCAAATCCGTTTAAGTGAAAGTGAATACAGAGTTTCAGATCTTGAAGATGCTGGTGCAGCTAGTGAAAAGGTAAGAAAGGATCTCTTAAAAACAACTAGGATGGAGGAAAGAATAATTCATCACCTGCAAGATGATGCAAAGATGAACAATGTGAGA
>NW_004524583.1:236893-260507 GCF_000260255.1 Octodon degus
GGCTATCATAAAGAAATCACCCAACAACAAATGTTGGAGAGGCTGTGGGGAAAAAGGAACCCTTCTCCACTGCTGGTGGGAATGTAGACTAGTGCAACTGTTATAGAAATCAGTATGGAGACTCCTTAGAAATGTTAGACTGGAAATCCCATTTAAACCAGCTATTCCTCTACTGGGAATTTTCCCCGAGGATCTGAAAAGAGCATATCATGTTGATATATGTGTGCCTATGTTTATAGCAGCACAATTTGTGATAGGCAGATCTTGGAAACAACCAAGATGCCCATCACCTGAAGAATGGTTGAGAAATATGTGGTATTTTTACACAATGGAGTATTATTCACCTATTAAGAATGATAAACTCGAAGGCTTTATATTGAAGTGGATGCCACTTGAACATATACTCATAAGTGAAATAAGCCAGACACACATGTACAAATATCATATAGTTTCCCTAGCTTAAGAACTCAAAAGAAGAAATACAAATACAAAGTTATAATACAAGTAAAAGGAAAGAAGGATCTCAAGGACTAATCAAGAGAGGGAAAGGAGAAGAGCTAGGAAACATGGATAAGTCAAGTCATACAGTTATATGTAGAAGATGGGCAAGGCAATGATCCTGAGAATCTGCAGAAGATTTTTGAATCTAGCAGTTAATTGGAAAAATTCTCACCCTGACTAACTATATATACTGATACCTGTGAGCTAAGCTACTGCACTGCAGATGGCAATTTGTAATAGTAGTTTCATGCTTGGAGAGCCTGTCATTTTGGCCTTCTGAATATGGGCTCCTTGTTATGACATGCCAGTTGCTGCTATGATGTCTCTCAGGTAGATGGTTGTTCAAAAAGTAGAGGTGGTGAATGAAAGCAAGAGATAGGAAAAGGAATATTGTGGGACTGTCCTTCTTCAAGGTTCTATATGGTGAGATTTTTGGACTTATGTGTAAACATAAGAAGTATATAATTCTTTATGCCTATTTTAAAAATATATTCTAATTTTTAAATGTTTTTTATTATATTCTGTAGGGACTTAAAGTTCAACATATCAATACTTGATGAAAAATACCTGTTCCTTATTATGCCTAAGATGTTTGATATGCAGAGAGATAGTGAGGTTAAGCTTAACAGTCTAAGTTGTATGGTAATAACAATAAGCTTCTCTTCTGGATGGTTAACAACCTAAGTTTGCAGATCAAAATTAGAGAAAAAGGAGGCCTGCAAGGAAAGCCAACATTTTGGCCCTAGCCTTCTAAGGTCAATTAAGACTCAGGACATATGAGAACCTGTAGTGTAACGTCATGTAACTCAGTAATGTCCCAAATTTTCTGATCAAGGAGATTATGAGGCCAAAGAGGAAAGTGATCGATGACATAGAGTGTGCCTAAGGAGAGCCACATGGAGAGAAAACATTCTCTCAGGCTTTCACAGAGAGCACATTGGCCAAGCAATGGCCATGACTCATCCACATGGCTGCCACTGACAAAGGTTCTACAATCTGAGGTACAGAATCTCAAAATAAATTCTGAGTGTATTTCACTGACCTTATCAGGTCCCAAAGCTACAACTCTTTTTTTTTTTTTTTTTTTTTGTGCGGATCTGGGGATTGAGCTCAGACCCTTGTGCTTGCCAGGGAAGCACTTATTCCACTAAGCTATCTCTCCAGCTCCCCGAAGAGCTACAACTCTTGTTGCATAGGTCCTGCTTTCCCTTGGTTTTAACCATCCAGCAGAAAAGTATAAAAACAAAGTATAACAAGTAAAGCCATGCTGTTATGTTGAGCTCTAGGGGACTCAGGTCAACAATTTCTGACATTGCCAGTCAAGTGGAAGATCCAATACTACTATGGGCTACTGGACTGTTTTAGAATATTTTACTGAGTTTACACACCTATAATATTCAAATACCAGAGCTTAACAAGAAAAAGGGGATACAGATGAATGTTCATTTTGTATCTGTGTATTCAAATGGCTAGGATCGATATACAATTAAATCTCTTAATTAAAAAAAACAAATAAACTTTATAACAAAAATTTCTCCAATCAATAATAGCATAAACCTCCCTTTTCAATGATCTAAGAGATACTAATAATATAACTGACATGCATATTTTCCTTTTCCCTGCTATCCTTTCCCCTTTCATCCATCATAGTTCCTTTTTTCTTTTGGACAATTGCTTCCCATTTCAAAATATCTATTGTACATTTTAGACCCTATTATGGTAGAGTTATTTTGGATAGTTTTGTTTAAAGAATTTATGTATTCAAATATAGTTTATAAATGTAACTGTGTCAATTTGAGGTCTTTTCTGGTTTGAATTAATTTCTTGGGATTTATACTATATGTCAACAGGAAAATGGATTGGTTTTCTGCAAAAGAAAATTTATCTGTTGTCTAAATTAGATCCACTAGAATAATATCCTATATCTCTCCCAGGCCTCATGTGAAATTTCTGTACTGCATTGAATTTCTGTGTCACACAGCTTCTCGCCCTGGCATGCACTTCTCTTACCCTTGCTCCCCTACAGCGCTCCAGGGTTTAGCGCAATGGCTTCTAGCTCACTGTCACAACCTCTTGTCCTACACAATTCCTATAGAACCTTTTGTTTTTGGCACAACCATTCATTCCTTGGGCTAATACAAGGGATATTTTATATGCCTGACACTTCATAAGGTAGGGAAGTAATGGTAAATAAGGTGGAAAATTTCTGCTCAAGCTCTCCCACAGTATTATGGAAGATATGGACATCAAGTAAGTAATACTTAGTTATTTTGTGACAACTAAAATAATGTCCCATAAGGAAAGTCGGGTCTCTGGGGAGTACAGAATAAGTAAACTAATTAGCTTGCAAATGTATGGGGAGAATATGAGGACAAACATCCCAGGGAAAATGAGGTTTTTTTTTTAGACTAAAAGAGGTTGAAGAGTTGTATAGCTGAAGATGAAGTGGAGTGGGAGTAAGAGTAAGAAAATAAGAATCTCACAGTCTCATATAAACAGTGAGTTAGTTTTATGCTATTGCAACAACAACAACAACAACAACAACAACAACAACAAACACTGAGAAAATCAACTTATAAAGAAAAGAGGGGCTGGGGATATAGTTCAGTAGAATAAGCACTCGCCTGGCAAGCACAGGGTGCTGAGTTCCATCCCTGGTACTGAGGAAGAAAGAAAGAAAGAAAGAAAGAAAGAAAGAAAGAAAGAAAGAAAGAAAGAAAGAAAGAAAGAAAGAAAGAAAGAAAGAAAACATGCAAACAAGCAAGCAAAAAGGAAAAGAGGTTTTTGGGATTTAGTTCATTAGTAGTTGGCTCCTTTGCCTTTTGGGCCTATCTTACTACAGCACATCATGGTCAGAGCGTGCAGCGGAGCAAAGCCACTCATCCCATAGTTGAGAACTGAAAGAAAGGAAGAGGGATGGGCACACCCCAGTGATTGAAGGCCTCCCACTGCGTCCTACTTCTTGTTTCTCCCAGCCTCTAGAAGCACCAAGTTTAGGATTAGGCCTTTAACTAATGGGACTTTGAGGAAGATTTCAGATCCAAACCATGGTAAATAGCAAATTTAAGTCTTTGGTTTCTAACCCTTATCAGAAATTCTTCAAAAACATACATAGCCTCAAGGCTCACTCTAGTTTTTAAGTACAATATTCTGATTCATACATCCAGATAATATTTCCAAGTTAGTAGTAATTATCTCCAGTCCTTATCCTTAGGATTGCCCAGACTTGTAAACATTTGTCATTCTCTCATTCACCTCCAAGTTCCAAACAGTATGTTACAGTTTGTGTCTAGTTGTCCTCTGAAAGCCTCATGTAATCATGGGGCAGCTTCTAGAGTTTGTGATTAATTCTTTATCCAATACTGGAATTATAGGTGCGAGTGCTACACCCACCCTGGGGCTGATAATCTGCATATAAATGTAAGGAGGGGACAGAGGATTGTTAGCAGCTGTAGCCACAGCTGCTGCTCCTCCCTTTGCTCTTTGCTGTTTTCTGTTGCCATGAACTGCTGCTTTCTGCCATATGGCACTCTGCCCTGGGGCTAGTTGAATATGGACTGAAACCTCCACTAACTGTGAGCGAAATATACCTTTCTTTCCTTAATTTTGCAGATCAAGTATTTTGTCCCAGCAATGAGAGAAAAGTAACAGACACACTGGGAGGGTATGGTTTCCATCATATTTCTTAATGTTTGTTGAATGAATCTATATGTCATACTTTCGGTTGTGATTATGATGCTGTCGACCATAGTAGTTACCCACTGTAAGAAAACAGTTGAATACACACACACACACACATATGTTGGATAAAATTTCTTACCTTGCTATAATTAATTTAAGACTTTAAATCACCAACATAAGTAAGTGATATTTGAGTATTGTTAAAGCCTTTAATAGGAAGAACATTGCATTTTGTGAAATACTCTGGAAAGTTGAGGCAGCAACAATGTAAATTCAAACCCAGCCTTGGCAATTTAGTGACTTTGCAAGAGCCTGTATCAAAATTAAGAACAAATGAAAAAGATAAGGTGTAGGGGCTGTGGTGAGAGTATGGCTATAACTCAGTAAGGAGATCCTGAGTTCAATCTGCAGTCCTGCAAAAGGCTTGCAGGGAAGCACAGAAACTTTTCTTAAAAGACTTCTAATCACAATGTTCATAATGAAAACGAATCTAGCAGAATAACCCTGGTTTACTTATATGGTAAAACTTGCAGCTTTTTCACAATGACCACAGAAAACCATTTTAAAATCACAACTCTAAGGTTTTATATCATTGTTCAAAATGAAACTGTTTTTCACAAGATTCGTCTTCACCCCTTTAGAAACTAATCCATCTTTGTGCTCCCAAAGGAGGACTGCATAAGGATTGACTAGAACCCTGAAGCTTTCATCTTCCTTTGGTTCCAAGATAATCATAGGCTTTCATCAAAAGTACACCAATCCTTTTATATGAAAGTAATCAAGAGTTTGTAATGTAATTTGCCACATGGGCTTCTTCACTTTGGTGAGAGGAATGTTGGCTTGTTTCTTCCATTTATGGATCCTTTTCTTTGGCTTGAGAGAAAGAAAATAAATCCCACATCCTCTCTACCAGTTTTCTTTTGGTCTTTCCTGAGTGTATTTCCTTTTAGGTTACCAACCACTCAGCAGACCCTACTACCATAAAAGTTGTTTGCCAAGCAATTTGTCACTTCCTCCTAGTCTTAATCTTTTGGTCATGCCTATGAAAATGAACATTCTATCATGACTCTATGATCTATATATCTCGCTCTTTCTCACATCATGCCATCTCTTCCAGGAATTTAATCAAAATCAAATGATTTTAGGATGCTAGCACTTCAAATTCTAGGGCTCACAGCATCTGGAGTCTTTTTAAGTCCATACACAGCTTTTTGGTCTTCAAGGTAAAAAAAGAATACTGAAATCAGCTAAGATTTTTTTTAAAGTATTTATTTATTTATTTATTTATTTATTTATTTACTTATTTATGTGTGTGTGTGTGTGTGTGTGTGTGTGTGTGTGTGTGTGTGTGTGTGGCCAGCTCAGCTCACCAGGGGGCGGGGCTGGCTGGCATGTGGTGCTGGGGGATTGAACCGCGGTCCCTGTGCTTTGCTAAGCTTGTTCTAAGTAGGTGCTTTAGACCAGTGAGCCATCTCACCAGCCCCTCAGCTAAGATTTTAAAAGCCACTTCTCTTAGAACAATATTCTGGGTGGCAGAAAATTTGTGAACAACATAGATTTTTTGGAAATGCCCAAAATGCTAAAAGGTATTTTAACTTTGTAGCCCTAGAATAATCTAGCACTAATCTGATTCATATATCCAGAAAATATTTCCAAGTTAATAGTAATTATCTCCAGGCCTTATGCTTAGGATTGCCTAGGCTTAAAATTTTACCTTTTTTTAAAAAAATCCCTGTATGGACACGGAATATTTAGTTTTCATGAAAAATTACAGAATATTTTACCTTTGCAGAGAATTCCACTGGAATGGTCTTGATTTAGTGAATAGTCAAGGGTCAGTAGTCAAGAGAATTGAGAACTAGTTATAGATCTTTACAATAGCTTTTAACATCTCTGGAGCTAGGTTTTGCCTATCTATAAAAGAAAAATAAAAAGTTAAACAGCCCATTTTATCTCAGTGTCCTAATGAAATCACATACCTTCAAATAAAGGACACATTTGTTTAGTTCCTTTTACTAGCATCACAATTGATATTTCAACATATTTATTTAAATGGTTATATTAAATATTGAGAATATCTGTTTTAAAAGTTGTGAACCATGGTTAAGTGATACAGGTCTTGCAAACTTCACTGAGATGATTCTAGATGTGAATTATGTGGTAATAATGTGCTCCTGCATTATGTCACTATCTCATTAGTCATTTTGTAGAGCTTTGCTGTATCTACATGACTTGAAGAGGAAACATAATTTGGACACATGAAAATTTGAAATCAAATGTAACTCCTATATCAGGTTAAAGATATGTCTTTCCAGATTCTTTACAGTGTTTTCTGTTTCCCTTCCTTTCTTTCCTCCAGTCTACAGGGTATTGAGGGTCTTACTACTAGATCAGACTTGTAGTGATCCACCTGTTTACAGCCTCCCGAGATCTGGGATTACAGGTGTGCACCACCATGACCAGGCTCAATCACCATCTCAGTGTGCCCAGGGGCGGGGCTGGCACAGCAGGCCTAGGGATTGAACCCCCAGCCCCTGTGCCTGCTTGCAGGCACTTTAATCCACTGAGCTATTTGGCCAGCCCTCTATCAGTTTTTTGAAGGCAGCAGTTAATGTTTAAAATTTTTACTTTGAACAATTTTATATGCTGATATCTGTAATCTGAGCAACTACATTGAAGACAGCAATGCGCAGTGTAACAACCACAGTTGAATACCTTTCCTGCTGTTTTTAAAAAATGTGTATTGTCTCTAATCTCTTACCTATTATTTCTATATGCTCTTTAAAATAAATTTAAAATAAACAGTAAAAAGGACAAGGAAAAATAAAAGTTTATTGAAAGAAAAAAAACAATTAATTTTTGAATAGCATTTGCTGAGGAAACATTTTTTTGGCCTCCAGTGTGTTGCCTATCATCTGATCAGAGGCTACAGTAAGTTCTTTCAAATATTTTGGCTTTAAAAAGTCTATTCTACTTCCTCCAGCAGAGTAGGTCAATGTTTTCTGCTTCTTCACTTTTGTAAATTAGAGTCAATAGATTATCAGGAAATTTGCAATTTCTTCATTGGGTTCTTGTGTTTTATTATCTTTTAACTGGAGGAAAGCTGGTCCTGGAAATCACAATATCAACCGAACAACAAAACCACAGCACTCAACAGGAAATGCTGCGTTTCTCTTCAAATAAGTAAAAACACACAATTGGGTGGAACAACAGACGTTTATGTTACTGCAGGCTGAACTGTCAAATTAATTCATGGCAATCATCCTGGGGAGATGTTAAGAGAAGTAGTTATGTTCCTGAAAGTCTGTATGCTTCCCTTTCCCACCCTACATCCCAATTTATTAAACTTTTGTCAGTTTCAGTCACTTTGGTTGAACCTGATGTCCTGGTGTCGGTGTCCACTAATGGGACAAGATAGCGGTGTTAACACTGGGCTCCTTGGAGCTCCAAGGGTATGAGAAAGTGAGCACTTTAAGGACTAGCATCCTGAATGAGTCAAGGACAAGAACACAGTCTCTGTTGCCAATTTCTTTTCCTCTCTTTCTTTTCTGAACAATGGAATTCTGTATAAAACTTGTTCATATAACAGAGTTTTTAAATTTTAAATGAATTTACAATTCTTTGATTTGATCATTCAAAAATTTATGTATAGTTGGAATCAGCCCATGAAATCCTAAAGATAGTATAGGGAACAGATCTGACAAGTTTATATTTCTTTTATGAATTTCTATGTGTATTTGAAAGAACTTAGTACCACTGCTTATTCATTTAGTCACAATTCTATTAATATTTATTGGCAAATGTGTGTGTGAGAGTGTGTGAGTGTGAGTGTGTGTGTGTGTGTGTGTGTGTGCACCTGGAAACACTATCCTCCTTTTGTGAGATATCTTTGTTTTATCTGAAGTTTTAATGAATAGATCCTTCATAAGAACAACTTGCATATCACTTGAGTTCTTACACTCTCTCATTTATTTCTCTCATCAAGCCTTCAACATGCAAAGTAAGTAATATTGCCTGCTTGCTTCCATTAAGGAAAGTGAACCTTAGGAAGATCAATCAATTTCTTCAGCCATTTTCCCAGTAAATAGCTGCTCAGCTCTTCCTTGGCCCTATCTGGTTTGCCAGTGCAGCTGTGTGAACTCAGGCGAGGCATACTGTCTCTGACGTCAGCTATGTGGCAGTCAAACTGTAGATAATATCTTTGCTACCTCACATGGTTGCTAAAATTAAATGAGCTAACATATGATAGTGTGTTTGAAGGTTAAGAAAACACCCAATGGTGTACTAGAGGTGATGAACTATTTTTATTGAACTTTAGCTTGATTTTATACTGTGTATATGGCTAATCAGAAGGTCAGAATTGTTGTTCAGGAAGAACACAGCTCTGGGATATGCAAAGGCAAATCAATCCAATGCTTTTCAAATGATCTGCATTTAAAAAACAACTTGTTATTTTAAGTTTTTTATTTTTTCATGGATGATTGCACAAAATGAAAACCTCTCTTTTTTTTTCCAGTCACCTGCTCTTTTCTTTTTTTTTTTTTCAAAATTTTATTGATAAACAGATAGCAATGAGACAGTTTCAAATCAAATCGGAAGTACAGTTTCCACAAATAACACACTGTATATATTCTTCTTAGTGGTTAATTACTGTACAAGATGCGGACTTGAGATCCTATTTACAAACACCATTAGAACAAATCATTCTATTCATTAAGAGAATGCAACTATATATCTATCCTAACCACTTTGAATACACAGATACAAAATGGACATTCATCGGTATACCCCATTTTTTCTAAGTTCCATTGTTGAATATTATAGGTGTGTAAACTCAGCAAAATATTCTAAAAGAGTCCAGTAGCCCATAATAGCATTGGGTCTTCTGGAAAACCTCTCTTTTTAATAACTAATTTGAAGAGATTTTAAATTGTGAGAAATGGCTGAAAAAAATTACTAATTGCATTTCTGGATGTCTACACGAATGTGGGGCTGGAGTGATAAGAGCTATTGATGATCTGTGAAAACACTTCTAATAGTGCTAGGTTAAGAGATCTACAAATGGTTGAAGTCAGGATTTTCAAAATACTATAGAGATGTTCTTTAACCTACAAATGTAAGTAAAAAATGTGTGCTTGAAGGAAAGAGAAAAACTGAGTGCTTGGGTATTAATGAGCCAGCAAAATCTCTCTGGTGGGAGCTTTCGGAACCATCTGTATTGGACAAAGCTCTTTCCTCCAATGCTGTTCCCTGGCTACAACTCATAGCTACCATGTCTCAGGGGTTTTTTTGAGAGTTTTTTCTTTCTGCCAGTTAGACTGTCTAACAGAGTCCCATTGCAGTGTCGTATTTTGTCATGAGGTGGCACAGAATAATATGAATAGAAAATACTTCCAATTAAATGTTTTAGGTCTTGTATAACAAGCAGCTTAGCAATTAATGCTTCAGAAAGCTCTAAGCTATTTAAATTAAATGTGTATTTTTAGCTCCTGGTAGCCTACGTTGGTATAGAAGAAGATTAAGTCAGCAGGTGTAGGAAATGGAAATGCAGTTTTGGTGCTTCCTAGAGTGAATACTTTAAATGGAGCCACCAGAAATGCTTTGGACTGAAGGCTTGATGTAGTCAAGTACCCTTCCAGAAGTAAGACTGTGTTCTCAGAGCCCACATCCTGCCTTTCAGAGATAGATAAGACTTCCACCAGAGCAAAGTTTCTTTCGAGTTATACGTAAGTAGGTAGTGAGAATAATTAGCACTGGCATCAAATTATTTGTTTCTAGCTAATTGTTCTTGTATTTTAAAAGTTGCCATTCAAAAGAAAAGAGCTGTTGTTTTTGCTGTGTAAATTCTGTTTAGTATGGTATGAATATATCACTGAAATACACTAAATATGGGTTCATATTAACAATTGCTGCGCTGTTAAACTTTACAGTTGCATATGCTTTTTTAATCATCAAAAAGAAAAACTGGGGCTGGGGAGATGGCTCAGTAAGAATAAGAGCTTGCCTGGCAAGCTCAAGAACCTGAGTTCAATTCCCTGTTCTGCCAAAAAAAAAAAAAAAAAAAAAAAAAAAAACAAAGAAAGAAAGAAAGAAAAGAAAAATTTTGATAACTATATAAAGACAAAAGTATTGAAAATTATTTGTCTCTTCCCACTGCAGCATACATTATGATTTTTTTTATTGCAATAGATGTTCTCTCTGCTCATCTTCAATGTCATATACAGATATATTTCACTAGTGGGTCAAATATGGAGTAGGAAAAGAAGCTATAATACAATCATAGACCAGATTCTTTGAGGATACATACCAGTCAGTCTTCAGTTCCACCACCATGTCCTGGCATGACCCTCTTGGTTGTTTGCCGCTAGCCTGTGTTATTCCAGTCATTCATGGTTTTGAAGACCCACTACAGTTATCATCTGAGGGTTAAACTGGTGAAATATACAACACCTAACCGTATGCAACAAGCTATCTTCAGAAATAATTCAAAGAATGCATGTAAATGTGAGCCTGAAAAAGCACAAAAGCATCCATGTTCAAGATGTGAACTGAAGGAAGCAAAACTGAAATGTGACTCAAACTAAGAAAGCCCATATCTAGGCGATTATGTATTTAAATTGCATCCAAATGAAAATAGGATAGCGTTTACCTGGGGACCTAGGAATCAGTCTTGCAGCATCCACTTTGGAAATCCATGTGGGAAATACGCATCAAGGGCAAGGCCAGAAAATGCACACTTGCTTCTATGAACTTGCACCCTAAATGGTAACGGGGTGTCCCCGTAAGCTGAACTGAGGATGCAGAGGCCCCCTTGGGTATGCAGGAGATCTTTCCCATTTTCCTTTTGGGTTCAAACCAAAGCCTCTGACTTCTCTTTTGTATCATGCTCATGGCAAAGACTGGGCAGCACAAAAGTCTGCCAAGATAAAGGGGGTCTGGCATAAGGGACACTGTTCTATCTAACTACTCACATAGTACTTCCTTAGGGTGGAGTGATGCTCCTGATCATCTATTGCACTACAGGTGCAGAGTGCAAACTTTGGGGAATACAGACCACAGTCTTGCTTGTCAAGGCTCAACAGAAATCCCTCTTGACATGTCCAGATGCATAGCTCCTCTTTGGGTTTGGAGTGTTTGCGTTTATGTGTGTATGAGGGGCATGGCAAGAAAACTGGGAGGGAAACTGGATGCCTGGAGCTCCCCCTACAGGCCAAATATATTCTACCCTGGCTGAAGAAAACCTAAAATTTGAAGGGGTGGGGTGGGGGGGCATAAAATAAAGGAGGAAAAATCTGGCAGCAGTCCTTCAGTCCTAATCAGGAAAGAGAGATTCTAGATTTAGTGGATAGTGCTGGGTACTTGAAAGGAAGCTCAGGCCCACAATTCTCTAAGAACAGCTTTATAACTCAAAAATACCCTCCGAAAATGCAAGTTGTTTTGATATTCATTTGGGAACAAACTTTGATTTGAATTGATATGAGGGATGTCTAGTGTTTATCTCAATGTAAATATTATATTTTATGACAGCTGTATTAATGCATTTGACCATGAAATGCTGCCCTAGTTTCCACTACAGGTTTTGTATGTAATTTAGGATGTGATGAAGTACAGCAGTGTGAGGGTATTAGAATGTATGCCACTGAAGAGATGTCATGATTTATAACTATTTATAACTATTATAACTATTTCTCAGGTCTTAAGGCTTCTGAAATCTGAACTACATTCATTCCTGCTAAGGATTTGTGGGACTGTATCATAAGGCCTAATATCATGGGGCCTCAATGGTAGCTAGGCTATTCCTGTATCATATGACTTACAAAAGGTGACTTTTGGCTCTAAGGCTGATTTCTTTCCAAGTGAGATGAGACTATTACTAGTTTGGGTGTTAAATTTGATTATATAGTCTTTACCTAAGACCTGAGAAGTAGTAAGCATCTAATAATGCTAATGAATATTGTCATACTTTGTTGATATTACTTGACCGGAAAGAAAGCCTACCTCATTTTACTCTGATTCACAGTCACCCAAGATTCACCTGATTGCC
This sequence comes from Octodon degus, assembly GCF_000260255.1. Lineage (NCBI taxonomy): Eukaryota > Metazoa > Chordata > Mammalia > Rodentia > Octodontidae > Octodon > Octodon degus. The sequence goes on from NW_004524583.1 coordinate 249,120, forward strand.
AACTACTAGGCCTTCTGGCCTAGTAGGAAAGTGGAACCCTGGATGATAAAAAAGAGCCTTGGGATCACTTAAGGTCCATTATAAACCAACAATTTGGCATTATAAATCCTACCTAAATTTCTTGAATACCTAAAAGAAATGAAATCAAAGTCAGAGATAGTCTCACTTCTGAGATATACTTATATAGCTTTAATACTTCTATACCCATAATAATTTGCAAGCAAATTTTAGTTAAGGACAGTCAGCCCCAACAGTCAACCATACTTTAAAGTAGAATAAATTGAAGCAAGGGAACAGAGGAGAACAACTTTTTAAAATTTACTTACATATTATAGTGTATAAGGGTTTTGGCTAATGGTCTGTCATTAGTTTACAGTGAGCCAAGAATTCAGAATAAAATTTCAGTGATATTTTACATAGAATATTATCACTGTGAGAGCTGAGGTGAATAAGCTATGCCTCCAACTGTTTAAAAATGAAAACCCACTCTTAGGGGACATTTACTGACACACAGATTTAGTGTTAGCAGAAGTAGTTGTGGGCAGTACAATTTAGAGAGAATTAGTTTCTATTTTTTTGAAACAATGCTTAGAAAGGAAATTTTATTTATTTTTTAATTTTAATTTTATTTTATTGAGAAACAAATAGCAATGAGCAATTAGTACAAATTATATAATTTGTATATGTACAAATTAGTACAAATCTTTCTTCTCATTGTTTTAAGTGAAAGTAGCTGTATATCTATCCTAACTATTCTGTATATATAGATATAGAATGGTCCTTCCTTTGTATCCCCTTTTTTGTTTAGTACTGTCAGAGATGGGTATTCCATTGGCATCTAAATACTATAGGTGCATGAATTCAGCAAAACAATCCAACACAGTCCAGCAGTCCACAATAGTAGTAGGTTATCTGCAGAAGTTGTTGCCTTGAGCCTTTCACAGCTCAGCATATTTATATGGCATATTAATATACTGAGAATCAGCTTCTAATGGTGTTAGAAGTTAATATTCAAGTGGTAAAATCACTTCCACACAAATATAAAGTGAACAGAGATTTTTGCTAATGTTATGAAGAAGTAAGATGTTAAATTTTATTCAAAGAAAATCTGAAGAACAGGAATGTGTACAGGTCATCAGTGTTGTGGGTTTCCTACTTAATGTAGAACTGTTAATCACTGTAGCACAATAAAATGTAACGTTTGAATCATCTTTTCTACAGCACAGGAGTCAGCTGTACATGTAGTAACTAAATTCATTTTTACAAAGAAGAATGCATCATTCTATAAGCAGCACAGTTTAAAAATGGTGAAGGGGTTCAGAGAATGCAACCCCAAAACACTACCACATTTTGGCATATGGAATAAATAAATGAAACTGGAAAAACATCAGAAAAACAGCCTATGTGGAATGTTTCTTACCTTCCCAGAAGCAAGTCATTAAGTCTCTCTTATGAGGCACATCTTCCCCTAACTCAGAGTCTGGGAGCGTCCTTATCTCTGAAGATACAGAAGTACAGAAATGAATTTGAATCAACAGCCTTGGTAAGTTTCTCCTAGCTTATTTGATTTAACTTATACCTTTTTTTTATCTTACCAGAACTCTCCACTTTTTATATGACCTTGCATAAAACATGTAGGTTTAATTAATACTTTAGGTTTTTATTCCATGATGAGAGGCTCTGTACTATATGAACTGCATAGTAAACAAATCTGTATGCTTTCCTGTTGTTAAACTGTCTTTTATTACAAAGATCCCAGCTAATGAACCTAAGATAGGAAGAATGAAAAATGGATTTCTTTCTGACCAATAGCCTTTGCAAAGCAAGGACATTCTCCTATAGAATCAGATACTCTCCAGAGTGTCTACTAGATAACAACAAGCAGAAAAGAACAGTGTGGCTATCAGAATAATGCCCTCAAGCCCCTCCCACTTCTCTTCAAGATGTCCATGCTCTGATGCCCAGGACCTGTAACTAATATACGTTATATGGAAAGGAAAATTAAGGGTATAGATGGAATTATTTGTTAATCAGGTGACTTAAGAAAATTTCCTCGGGGCTGGGGAGATGGCTCAGTAGAATAAGTGCTTGCTTTTCAAGTGAAAGGACCTGAGTTCAATCCCTGGTTCTGCCAAAGAAAATTTCCTCATATTATTCAAACAGACCCAACATAACACATGGAAGGTTTTTTTTTTCAATTTAGTGGTCTTAAATTTAATTGTGTCAATTAATTAAATTAATTTTAAAATTAATTTTAAGATGTTTGCAGTGTTGGAGATCAAACCCAAGCTTTGTGCATAGTAGCAAACTACAGAGATACACCTCTTTTCTGGAAATTTAAATTTACTTTTCTTCCTTCAGAGTTTTGATAAATATACTCCATGAAATAAATTGGAAATAGAAACATAAACAGGAGGAAGAGCACACAAATTAATTATGTACCTAAGCATTTGAGCCACACACATTCAGCACAAGGCTCAAAGAGGAAAAAAATGACTAAATCATACAGAGCTAAACCAAGGGATAGTAGTTTCGGTGTCTGGGGGACACAGTAGGTGGAAAAGACTAAGGAAGTTTGGAGGGAGACTGCACAGGCAGCATCGGTTGTTTTGTTATACAGAAGTCTCCTAGGTAACAGCCACTTGAGGTCTCTCTCTAAGCCAAGTGTCAAACTCCCAGTGGCTTCTTGGTGAAAGATCTTTCTTAGGCAGAAAGGGAGATATTAAATATGAAGAGCTCTTTCCATCTCTGGCTGCTTGTTTTACTAATTCAGTTTTCCTTTATAGATGTAAATTTCTTTGACTAAAGAGCAGCCTTTCATTGTTAACTCCACTGAATAGCCATCCTGAAATAAAGCAAAGAAATATTCACTCTATCTATCTATCTATCTATCTATCTATCTATCTATCTATCTGTCTGTCTATCTATATTGGTTGATATATTTTGGGGCTCCCCAGTAACCACAAAAGTCCTTGGCTCAGGGTTAACAGGCATTCATACAGAACTTTTCTAATGAAAAGAATTCCTTTAGCACGGGGGTCAATGGTCATGCATCTCAGTGACTGTGCTGGGAAAATACAGGATGCAATCTGTGTTCACCCACTTGGTAGATGAATGGCAAGGTGTAGGCACATGTGTCAAAGTATCAACACATGAGTTTTACCCACATTTGTACACCATGTTGCTTTTTTGTATAATTGCAATTTGTTTCATTAAATGTTTTATTTTGATTTTTCTTGTAGAATCAGCCCAATTCAGTACAATGTTCATGAAAATCTGCTTTTACAACTTTGGGAGGAGGTTGAAAGTGAGTCATCAGGTGATTTGACTACATGACTTGAATCATGTATACCAAAGAAGAGGAGGCAGTGACATGGAGAAACATGAGACAGACAGAGACACGCAGGATGAGGATCTTGATTGAGATGAGGAAGAAAACAGTAATATAAATAAATATTGACTAGTCAAAATGCTACAAAGTAGTCATGTATACCTGAGTGATACAACCTTAGGACTAGGTCAGCAAATGTTATTAGGTTCTTGCCAGGAGTGAACCCTATTGGATGGAACGACAACACCATCATTCAATGTTGGAAATTGTCTGTAATGGACAATGTACTATAAGATGTTGTGAAATGCACTAATAGTAAAGCACAAGACATTGTATATGCACCAGTAGTACTACAGAAAAATATATTTATTATGATAACTCACTATCTGAACTAAAAGCTTTCACAGCAAGATTTTAAAAATTCTAATAATCAGAACCTAAAGGATTTATGAAGTGACAGATAGGCGGAGATTTTTAGAACAATAATGACATTCAAAATATTTGATGTTCTTTAAAATTGACTATATTTTGATGACAAAAAGACTTGCCAAGAAAGAAAAAGAAATAAAACAATTTGACTCTTCTTCATTCACTTTTTGAAAGATTTGTTTCAAACTGTCAGGTAATTTATACACCTTCTGAATATGTGACTGCTGAAAAACAAATTGCATCATTTTGTGGTTGTTGAAGCTCTTGGCAATATATGCCAAAGAAATTATCCAAAATAGCACAAAATATATGCCATGGTATATGCAAAGACATTGAATTTAGAAATTTGTCCTTGAACTCAGTCACTAGATTTTTCTCCATGCAATAACAGACCATATAAATTTGTGAACAAACTTGTTGCACCTTTTTCAAAAAGTAACTGAAATATCACATCTGACAATTGATTCACTAGTTACCCACTGGTGTTACATTTGCTAAAAGAATACCAGTTGATCAGAACAGCAACTATTTGTAAGAACAAAATAGAGATTCCTGGAAAAAAATGTTTCAAGTTCATAGTAGAGCAGTGTATAGTACAGTCTTTGAATTTTAGAACAACATAGAATCAGCCTCTTATAGAGGTGAGGCAAAACAAAGTAGTACTGACACTGGCAACATTACACTGTGATAAGAAGATTGATAATGAATCTGGGTATGGTGGTACATACCTGTAATCCCAGCATTTGGGAGGCTGAGGCAGGAGAATCCTGTGACTTCAAAGTCAGGCTGTGCTCAGTAGTAGTTTGAAGCTAACCTGGATTACATAGCAAGACTTTGTCTCAAACTAAACAAACAAACAAAAATATTGGTAGTGGATCCGCAACACAAATGGAGCCAGAAATTGTCATATTTTACAAGAAACAGAAGGTGGAGTAGATGTTATACAGCAACTAGGATGTCACTTGAAACACAAAGCATTAGCTAATGGTTGTGCTTTACCTGATCCTTAACATATCAGGCAAAAACAACTTCGTAGCTTACAAAGAAAATGACAAGTATAAACTGTCCCAGTGAGATTTTTCTTAGAGGATTGAAACTAGAATTGATAAATGATCAATTATAACAGAGGAAGAATAATATGTATCTGCCTAAGGAATGCCACAGAAGAATTCTGGAGCAGATCAGTGACCATATGATAGACAGCTAACTTAGGTAAAAATATCAGAGGCAGTTGGACGAGGCTAGGTCCCAGAGGAACTTAGTGCAAAGATGAGAACACATTAAAAACTGGCTGTATTAGGCAAGCACAAGGGCTGGGGTTCAAACCTGGTACCACATGCTGCACTGGCCCTGCCCCTGGGCATGCTAGCCAGCCACCAAGTCTGGGTGTGGTGGCACAAACCTGCAATTCTAGCACTAGGGAGGCTAAAACAAGAGGATCACTATGAGTCCCAGCTGTGTAGTGAGACTGTATCAAATATATTTTTTTTTAAAAACCTGGTTGTAGGCACATCTAAAGATTAAAATCACAATGGTCAAATTTATATACTTTCCTACATAAGTTTGAGATTATTGGTGTTACCTTCTTGACATTTCCCATATAAATAAGCCATTATCTCATTAGACATGAGCCATTGTCTCCCATCCAATAAGACTGACGAAAACTATATGTTATCAATCAAGGTAAATGATATTATCTGTATGCCCCTAACTACTATTGGATCCATGTGCTTATTGCTACTATAAGTAAATGGCTATAATTATAATTTTATTGGCTGGTTATAATCTGACCTACATTGAGCCACCCCTCCTAACTTTGCTCTATGAAGCTTTCTGAGAAGTGGTTCATTGGCAACCTGTTCATCAACCCTCCTGTCTCTCAGGAACTCTTCCTATTTCCTATTCCTAATCTCCAATACATTTTTCTACTCTTGACCTCCATTGCTTTTAAGATTCATTCTTTGACTTTGGGGAACATGAACTTGGAATATCCGACATCTAACAGGTTAAGAGTTATATAATTTTCACTATATCAAACAGACAGATGAAACATTAGAAGAACCTCATAAGAAAACAAGAAGACTGGTGAGATATCAAGTACATCTGACAAAAAGACAGGAAAAGGCACATGTACTATCAGTGTAAACAAAACTTGTGTATGGAGCATGTCATTTTCATGTGTGAAAACTGCATTATATATGATAATTGAAGTAAAGATGATTTTTGTGATAGATTTCTATTTATATATTCATTGTACTTCACATAGGAATTTATTTCTGTTGTTACTTTTTAGACGTAGAAAACAGTTAACATAGAAAATGATGCTTATTTTAAATACCCAGTACATATTTGATATTTTATTTTATTGATATTTCATTTTCCTAAATGCACATTTTATAGTATTCAATAGGAACCAACCTATCACAATCCCTGAGCTGAAATTACACTATAAATCTACTATAATAAAATCAGCATTGTATTGGCATAGAGACAGACCTGAGGATCAGTAGAATAGATTACAAGATACAGAGAGAACTGAAAACACACTCAGCCTCCTTATTTTTGATTAAAGAGATAAGCATGTTCACTGGAAGATAGCCTCTTTAATAAATGATGCTGGAAAAACTGGCTTTCCACATGCCAATTGCTAAAATTATACTCATGTCTATCACCATGCACTAAACTACTGTCAAAATGGATCAAATATTTAAATATTAAAACAGAAACACTAAATCTTCTGGAGGAAAATGTAGGTGGAAATCATCAAGACATAGGGGTAGGCAGAGAGTTCATGAACAAAAACAAAACTGCACAGGAAATACTTCAAAGAATCAACAACTGGAATCTCATCTTTTTGAAAATTTTCTGCACTTCAAAGGAAATCTCCAACAAAGTAAAAAGAGAACCAACAAATGGAAAAATTATAGCCAACTGTTCCTCTGACAAAGGCCTTCCATCTAAAACATATAAAGAATTTTTAAAAAATCAGGCCTCCCCCAATTTAAAGACCCAATCCAAAACTGAGCATCTGGGATGGCTAAGAGAGGAAGTTCCATGCAACCTAGCTATTCTTCTTCTGGATATTTTTTTTTCCAGAAGAACTGAAAATATTATACCACAGCAATATATGTTCACCCATATGTATAGCAGCACAATTTGTCATAGCTAAATCTTGGCAGCAAACCAAATGCTCATCAACTGAGGAATAGATAAAGAAGATGTGGTACAACCACTATGGAAATCAGAGTGGAGATTCCATAAAAAGTTAAGATTGGGGGTCTGTTTCAAGCCAGCTATTTGGAAACAACCCAGATGCCCATCAGCTGAGTAATGTTTAAGGAAGATGTGGTATTTTTACACAATGGAGTATTATTTAGCCATAAAACAGGATAAATTGGAGATTTTTTGTAAAGGGATGCAACTAGAGAGCATACTCTTAAGTGAAATAAGTCAGACCCGCATGTGCAAACATCATATTGTCTCCCTGGTGTGAGATCCTCAACAGAAAATGTAATCTGAAGGGTACAATACATACTGGGAAAAGGGAATGAACTTATTAAAAAGGAAAGAGTTACTGTGTTGAGGAGAAGGACAGGAGAGAGACTGGTGAAAAAAAGATTTATCTATGTATGTAAGCAGGATGGCTTGGACAACTGTACTGTGCATTTCTGCTGGTCTATGGAAAGGAGCAGATAATGCTTCATTTGTTTTGTCTTCTTTTTTCAATTGTTTCTCTTTTTTCTCCTTTAGTTTCCTATATATTTCTTTCTTTTTTCTTTCTTCTTCCAATTTTGCATACATTTATTTGGTAATATGAATAACTGGTTGGAAGACAACACTATACATTACAACAATTACATAAATTCCATTCTATGTTACTTGTAATTTTTCTGTTTTAATACTATTTTCTACTCTCTTTATAAAATAAAAAATAGGAACCTCTTGAAAAACAAATAAGAAGACAAAAGAAGTGACAAGTACAACCTGCCAATGAAGATAAGAAAGCAAAATATACCGGATGTCCATATAAGCAATACTTATATGTGGAACATGCTGTTTTGATGTGTGAATACTGCCTTGGGCATACTAATTCAAGTAAAGATTATTTCTGTGACAAATTTTTATTTTTATTTTCATTGTAGTTCACATAGGAATCTATCTGTTATTTTAAAAAATTTTTTGTTTTGTTTGTTTTGCAGTACTGGGGATTGAACTCGGATCCTTGCTTTTGCCAGTTAAGCGCTTATCCTACTGAGCCATCTCCCGGCCCCTATTTTTTAAATTTTGTAAGCAAGTAGACAGTTGATGTGGAAAATGATGTTTAATTCTAAATGGCTGTTAAAAATTGTATTGAAATTTTATTTCTATGTTAAGTACACATTGTATAATATGACAATAATTTATTGATAGCCATATTCCTAAAAAATAAATGTGGACATTATATGCCCATTCTAATGTTATTTTAAAAAAATTTACTGATGTGCTCTGGGGCAAAAGAAGGAGGTCAAGGAGGATTTGAGGATGAATGAAGAGGCCATGAACCAAGAAGTGCTAGTGCCATGAAGAAACTTGAAGGGCCAGCAAATGGACTCTCCTTGCTTGGATTTCTACCTAATGAGACCCTTTTCCTATTTCCAACCTCCAGAAGTGTAATATGACACATTTGTGTGCTTTTCTACTATGAGGTGTGTGCCACTGGACTCAGGAAGCACTAACCCAAAGTAGTTTGAATTGAACAAGAGTGGAAGTTCATTCTGACCAATTTCCTTCCTGTCTTTCTAAGTTGTGGAACAGCTGGCTATGAAGAAATTCTCACCAACAGAGTAAAAACAAAAGTCAAAAACTGGAAGTCTTCTGATAAAAGACTTCTATCTAGAATGTATAAATAATTTTTAAAAATCAAGCCTCCAAAATTCAAAGACCCAGTCCAAAAATGGGCATTTAAGATGAATACATGCTTCTCTGATGAAGAAATAAAAATGACAAGTAAATATATGAAAAAATGTTCACCATCTTTGGTCATTTGAGAAATGCAAATTAAAACAGCCTTGAGATATCATCTCATCCTACAAAGAATGGTTAACATCAAGAAGTCAACCACAGCTGGAGGAGTTGTGGGGAAAAAGTAACTTTTTTCTGCTGTTGGTGGGAGTGCTAACCGCTATAGAAATCAGTGTGGAAATTCCTCCAAAAGCTAGGATTGAAGGTTCCATGCAAGCTAGCTATTCTTCTCCTGGGTATTTTTTCCAGAAGAACTGAAAATATCATATCACAGCAATATATGTGCAACCATATTTATAGCAGCACAAGTTTTCATAGCTAAATCTTGGCAGCAACTCAAATGCTCATCAACTAAGGAATGGATAAAGAATATGTGGTATTTTTACATAATATATCTTTATTGAAGTATAAGAAATGATAAATTTGAGGCTTTTATCAGTAAATGGATGTAACTGGATGCCATACTCTTAAGTGAAATAAGTCAGACCCACATGTGCAAACATCATTTTTGTCTCCTTAGTGTAAGAACATGAAAGAGTAAATAAAATCTAAAGGGTACAATGGATACTGTGAAAAGGAAATGCACTTGTTAAAAAAGAAGGAATTACTGAGATGAGGAGAAGGGCAAAAAGGTAATATTTATGTATGTAAGCAAGATGGTTTGTACAACTGTACTGTAGATTTCTGCTGCTCTGTGGAAAGGAGCAATTAATGCTTTTTTTTGCCTTTCCCTCCTTTTCTCTTCGTAATTTCTTATAATTTTTTTCTTTTTTCTTTATTCTAATTTTTCATGCATATATCTGGTAATCTGAACAACTAATTTGAAGATAACACTAGGCAATACAACAAATGCTGTCAAATTATATTTTTTGTTTGGCAATATTCTATATCGGTATTGCTAGACTGAGCTGGGGTAGCTATGGACACCTTGGACTGAGATGTAAAGCCCAAAACAAAAAGAGCCAAGAAAGTACTTGAGAGGAGAGAGTCAAAACTTAGTGAAAATATTTAAAATGTCATGCTGATCAAAGGAGGACTTGCAAATGCAACAGTGACCCAAGTCCTGAAAGACATGGTATGTAATGCAATACTGTTCCAATGATATTGATATCATGTTAGAATTTTTTTGCACACTAAGTTGAGCTGCTGGAGAAACATACTGAATGTTTTGTTTGAAATCTGTAAATTATGTTTTACAGTATGCATTGAAAAAAACCATGTGGAGTTCTGTGTAAAAAGAAAAATATTACAAGACCATTTGAAGATCAGACATCACCAGAATTCTTTTCAAAGAAGTCAGATTGTTCTTTATTCATAAAGAAATGTAAAATATGGTTGAATGAGAAGATATGCTTTAAAAGTTATTGATTGAGGGGAAATATAGCAAGCCTTCCCAGCTCACATTCTTCTTGGTCTCTTCATTTAATAAGAGTTCAGGAAATGCCAACCCTCCCCCACCCCCTGCAAAAAATGAGATTTCGGACCATTACTTTAAACTGATGGCACACAGGGATTAGGGGATATAAGCAGAGGTAGTCACTGAGCTTCTTTTATCTTCATAGAGATAAATCCTCCAAAAAGAACTCAGTTGTCAGGAATCTCCTCCTTGGAATGTTATTTGTCAGAAAAGACAAACTGGATCGCAGGAGAAGCAGCTGGAGGTCCATACTAACAATACGTATGATTTTCAGAGCTATTCTGGGACAAACTTTATTACCTGAGAGACTTTTTTCTGGATAACAAGCCAATTTTCATACTCTGCACACCCTCCCACATCTTTCTGTGACTTACTACCACTTCTTCCTGGTGTGCAAAGAGGTAAAGAAACGTGTTCCTACCTTTTGCTTTCGCCCACGGAGAGATTTAAATAGAAATAATTGTTGTAGCCACAACCTTAAAAATAATGACCAAGAATCCAAACTACTAAGTTCAAATATGTCCTTGAGGAACCTGCTTCACATTCACACTGGAAAATAAAAATGGCAACCTTTAGAAGAATGTTTTAAAGTAAAACCTAGACAAAGGAGTTGGTAGAGCTCATGGTAGGATTGGTGTAGGTATGTGTATGAGTTTGAGAAGACAAGGTTGTTGAATAGGCTTCTCTGAAGTTTGAGAGGTCAAAGAGCACAGGATAGGACCATTCTGTGACTTGGATGAAGGTTACTGATCTCATCTCTAGACCTGCAGCCAGCACCACTGGGGCTCTGTGGAAACATGGCGCCTAGGCTTAAAAGGTACCGTGAGCTCCTCACTTGCCATACTGTTTCCCTGCAGTGTTGGTAATGTGTGAGACTTTGTACTTTCCTGGTGGCATAAAAGAGTTTATTTATTTATTTATTTATTTCTGCCCTGGGAATTGATCACAGGACCTTTACACTAAGCTCCATCATCACCCATTGTTTATTTTTTATTTTGACACAGGGTCTCTTTATGTCACTGAATTGCTGAAGCTGGGCTTATTGTAATCCTCTTACCTTGGCCTCCCAGAGGGCTAGTATTACAGGTGTGCACCACCAGCCTTGGCTAAAGAGCAGGCCTGTGGCCAACTGAAACACAAACCATGAAACATGAAGAAAGGGAGGGAGAGATTTTGATATAAATTGATTTATTCATTAACCTAAGAGGCC
>NW_004524583.1:268647-276589 GCF_000260255.1 Octodon degus
CTGATCTGAGTTCCTCTATACCTTTCTGCAGTTGTTTCTTTCCTTCAGATGCTATTCTTTCAGACATTTCTGCTGTGCAATTCCCAGTTTCTTCTGTGTTAGTGTCTTCTGCACTTGTTCTGGGTGGACTCTGGGCCTGAGATTGCATTTTGCTGCTTCTCTTTGTCATTTCATATAGAGGTGGAATTTTCTTGAGAGAGCACGGTGGAAATGGTCCGGAGAGCGCAGAGGAAATTCTCACTCATGGGATGGCCTGGGTTTGATCCAAGGAGATCCAACAAGCACAAGCAAGTGCAGGAGCTCACTCCCACACTCCATAGCCTGAGCTTGGGCTGGATGGGAGGTGTGGTGGTTTCCCGAGACAGCGTGGTGGAAAGGGTCCCAAGAGTGGGTTAGAAAGGGTCCCAAGAACATGTCAGAAGGTCTCACTCATGGGGATGGCCTAGGCCTGATCCAGGGAGATCCAACCTGTGCAGGTGAGTGCAGGAGCTCACCCCGACACTCCAGGTCCTGAGTTTGGGCTTAATGGGAGGTGTGGAGGTTTCCTCAGACAGTGCCACTGAAAGACAGGTCCCAAGAGAGCGATGGAAAGGGTCCTGAAACACGGTGGAAGGTCTCACTCATGGGGCTGGCCTGGGCCTGATCTGGGGAGATCCAACCAGCACAGGCGAGCACAGGAGCTCACCCCCCACATACACTCGGCAGGCCTGAGCTTGGGCTGGATTGATCTCTTGATAATTGTCATTCTTTCTAAATGAAATGGAATCCTAGTGGTATCTTACTTTACTTTATTTTTTAAGTTTCTAGTGATATTGAACATCTTTTCCATGTATTTACTTGACATTTCTGCTTCATCTGAGAAGTGTCTATTCATTTCAGATGCCCATTTTTAAAGTAGGTCTTTAATTTCAGGTGGATTTGAGTTCTTTATATATTCTAGATAGTAGTTCTTTGTCTGAGGAATAACTGGTAATATTTTTCCAATTTTCTACGTTGTCTCTTCACTCTTTTGATGAAACCAGTTTCTCAAAATATGTTCCTCTTCTCAAGAGCCACGCAACTTACCCTTCCTTCCTTCCTTCTTTCCTTCCTTCTTTGCCTATCTATCTATCTATCTACCTACCTATCTAGCTAGCTATTGTCTATTTACCTACCTAACTAGAACATTTAGAGACAAGCATGTCTGTGAAATAAGCAAGGATACTATACAGAGGAGAAAAACAATTGTGTATAACATCTAAGACCTCTTTAAATTTTTTCTTCCTTAACCCCATTGCCCCTGTCTCAATTACTTTTCTCTCATTGCTGGGACAAAATACACAACACCAAAAATTAAGGAAGGAAAGGTTTATTTAGGTCACAGTTAGTGGATCTCTCAATCTATACTTGGGTGGCTTGATGGCAGAGTGCCACATGGCAGAGGGCAGCAGTTCACAGTGGCAGAAGACACCAAAGAGCAAAGGGAGGAGCAAAGGTAGTGGCCCCAGAGGCAAGTCTCCCTCCTTTCCTTATATTACCTTCAGGCTACCTTCCCTAGGTTGAGCGTAGCACTTACACCCATAATCTCAGCACTGGATCATGAATTAATCACAAACTAGATGTCTGCCCCATGTCTACATGAGGCTTTGGGAGGACAACCAGACAAACTATAACAACTCCTTTCCTACTTCCTCTTTCCTCTATTCTAGGATTTTTCAATCTTAGCATTGGTATTTTGAATCAAATTATTCTGTGCATTGTGGGATGTGTACTTACTATATGCAGTAGCATAACACCGTTAGAATTGTCACAACTAAAAGAGCCTCCAAACACTGACAAATATCCCCTGGGGCAAGGTAGAATTTTCCCCTGGTTGAGAACCAATGCTCACTGCAAAAGAAGAGCAAGGGGGTTTCAAAATAGAGAAGACAAAAGACCCAGTGTAATTGTTCAGCTCAACAGGAAATCCTACTCTGGGTGATCTTGCTAATCAAAATCTTGGAACAGCTGGTTTTATTTTAATAGCTCTTAGTTACATAGTTCCTAAAGCCAGGCTTAAAGATGCTTTCCATAGGGATAACAACAATGAACATTTAGTAGTTGTTTAGTATATATGAGACAATGAACTAATATTTTGACTAGATTATCTAAATATTTAAAACAACATGTAGTTAATCAAGTCACTTTTATTGGCATTTTACAGAGGAGGAAACTGAGGTACAGATCTATTAAGAAATTTGTACAGTCAATTTTTTTTGGTGGAACTGGGGATTGAACTCAGGCCCTTGCACTTGCCAGGGAAGTGCTTATTCCACTGAGCCATCTCCTCGGCCCCCCGTACAGTCAAACAGCTAGTCATTGAGCCATGCAAGTAGTCTGATAGCAAAGTTGGAAAGCAGCTCATTACACTCCTTTCCTTAAAAAAAATCTAGTAAGACTATGTGAGCCTGGAAGATGACTGTAGGAGTGAAACTGAGGAACTCTGAGTCACAGATTGCTCTGAATTTCTTAGTTTTTGTGCCTGGGCTAGCAAGGCTGCTGCTGAGCTGTGGCAATTAGGATTAAAAAGAAGTAGGAAAGGAAAGGCATAAGTAAGTGATGCCTACTTACTGAAGTAAGAGCTGAGAAGAAATAGCTGCAGAATCAGAGAGCCACAACACAGAAGCAGAGAAACCATTGATGTAGTTAAAACAAAGGTTGTAAAGTGAGGTGTGAAATAAGCCAATGGTCTTTCTACTCTGCATGAGTGAGGTTGTCTGCTCTCAGTGCTGCTGGACTAATGAAACCACCATGGGTTGAAGAACTTGAACAAGGGAGGAATCAATAGTGGAGGAATTGTTTGAAGCAGGGTAAGGTGTACAACAAGGAGCCAAGAGCTTAGTTGGTGTAGGCAGGTGCCTGCACAGCTTCAGAAATACATGTTGGCAAAGCAGACCCTGGCCTTTTATGCCAGGAACAAATCCTTCTCTCCTTTTGTGCTAGATTTCCTGTGAATACTGCTGTGTACCTTTAACTACTAGAAATAAAGTACACCTATTTCAGTTTGGCTTGTAATCTCCAAGCATCATCTGCAAGTCTGAAACTATATTTCTATTTGATATTTCCTCCTCCTCCTCTTCCTGCACCTTCTCTACTTCTTCCTCCTCTTCTTCCTCCTTCTCCTCTTTCTCCATCACCTCCTTCTCCTCCTCCACATCCTCTTCCTCCTTCTCCACCTCCTCCTCCTCTTCCTTCATCACCTCCTTCTCTTTCACTTCCTCCTCCTCTTCCTCCATCACCTCCTCCTCCAGCTTCTCCTTCTCTTCCTCCTCCACCTCCTCTTCATTCATCACTTCCTCCTCCACCTCCTCTACCTCATCTTCCTCCTCCACCTTCTCCTACTCTTTCTCCTCCTCCTCCTGCTCCTCCTTTTCCTCCTCTTCCATAGAGTGGTGAGCCAAGAGCTTTGAAACAGAAGGCCAGGAGTGTTTGCTCTGGTGAAACGTAGTAACTGGAAGATGTCAGAAAACAGCATGCCAAAATGATTTACTAAAGTGAAGAAAATATTAGGACTAACAGCTCACAAGTCAGTGGTCAACATTTTTCCTGTACCTACACTCCTGAACACAGACTTTTATTTAATTGAAGTATAAACATAACTTGTTTAATTTATAATACATTTTCAATGCAATGAAGGGGGAATACTTTTTTATTTATACTTACTGGCCAAATTATTGCCTCAAGACCAAAAACATGAAGACACAGAGCTCCCTAACCCTCTCTGTTTCTATCACACCTGTAAGTGGAAGGAAATCCTGGAGGGAAAGCGAGAGGGGAATCGGGCTGTGCAATCAGTACGTAAGTGCTCAGCAAGCACAGGCTTCTACATCCTCCCTGGAACAAGTTACAGGACAGTTCTCGGCAAAACTGGAAAGGAGCTTTTATGTTTCAATTTTAGTAGGGTCAGCTTGCAGTAGGTCTTGGCCCAAGCTGCCCTCAGAGAGAGAAGTATAGAGAATTCACATGCCCTGGACTCAGTCCCTTACCTCAATTTCACCTCCATCCTAGTTGTGACTTTCTCAGACATCTAGCTGCTCTTGGCTCCATTTTCCACCTGGGGTCTTGCACTCAGTAGTGGTCTGGACCAGATCTGTTGCCATATCCAACTTCATCTACTCATAACATTCTTTCCAGTGTCTCTAGCAAATTCCTTTGTGTGGAAGAAGCAGGCAGTGATGGTTAGGGTTAGGTAGTAGATGAAGCAGTGAAAACAGTAGTAACTTTACTGAGTTTTTACCCTGGGCCAGACACTGGAAATCCAGTGGCGAATGAAGTGGTCACCAGATGAGCTTTCAGGGACCTATTCTTATGTGTGCTTGGGTCCTATACAGCTGGCTAGGGAGATAGCTGGCTAGGGAGATAGGTGCCTTGAAGGCCAATTAGTCTTCTATTGCCAGCTGAAACCTCAGGTTGGTCTTGGGGCTGTTAGGTCCATGTTTTACTTGAAACCAGCCAGTCTTTTATGGGATATTATTTTTGGCAAGCTATCTTTTCAGATGACATATCCTCTGACCACGGGAGACTTTCCATCCATCTGAATTTGCAATAATCTTGCTTGGCTGAATTACCAGTCAAAACAATATCATCATTTCTGGGCCAACTTTTTAAAGCTTAAATGAAGTCAGGCTCTACTGGTATCACACAGGAGACTTGGAATACAGCAAGTTATAGTCAGTTGAGCTATCCTAGGGACACTGACAGAAAGACTGCTTTCCGCCCTTGGTGGGAGTTCTTGACTGTCAAGGGAAAGGACCATTCCAGTAAAACAAACACCTGGGCAACTGTGTTCAGAGACACAGCCATTTTTTTGTATGGATTTATAAAAATAAGCATGGTCTCTCTGGGAAAGTATCATTGTAATTCAACTATTGTATAAACTGCAAAGTGTTAAAATTTTTGTTTTATTTGAGGCTCAGCAGTGGCATAGCTGCTGTCAATCTCAGCAGACACAGTGAAGTCAGGACAAAGCTGGTCTTCCCTGGGAAGTATAGAATAGTTCTAAGATTGTTTAAGCCCTTGACATTCCATAAAGGAAGGAGCATGTCAATTTCAGACCTATACATTGGTTTCTTTACTGAGCAGATCCAAGGATGGAAAAGAAAGTCTCCTTAGCAACAGCAATGCTTTGTTTCAATTCTGAAAACCCTTGGATTTTTAATTTACCATTGAAGAAGCAGGTGGAAGAAAAATATGCAATGAAGTCTAGGTGGTAAAAGGATTAAGAATTCTTTAAGGAAATAAATTATAAATCTGATAATCTTTTAGTTCATTCAGAAAATATTAGTCTCACCAATTGATTCTCCATTTTGAATTATTAGCATAAAAGTAACTAATTCTTACATGGTTCTTACTCCACCAGGCACTAAGCTTTGTTGTTGTATTGTTTTAGTGTGAATTAAGTTCTTAAATTCTCACAGAAATTCTGTGAGGCAGGCAGCATTTTGGTTCTCACCATACAATAAAATCACAGAAAGAGTCTGTGCTTGCCTTAAGGTTTCATGGCTTCTATGAGGTAGCCAGGGGTTGAATACAGATCCTCTAGGTCCAGGCTTTAGATGGAAAGATGCCCCAAACACTTTTGTCCAAGTAAAAGGGAGACTGTAAAGACACACAGCATAACACCTTGAGTCCATGGTGTTAAGTGAAATAAATCAGACACACAAGCTTAAATTATTCATGTTTCTCCTGCATGAGAGAACCAAATTATAAATAAAATGCAAAACAAAGCATTGATAATAGGAGGTATGGAGGTAGATGATTTGCAAATGTGAAGGGAACCTAAATGAAAGGAAGGGAAGAAGATGTAGAAACAATTAAGATGTGTTGGGGTTGTGCACCAATTCCACACAAGGAATCCAAGCATTAGATACTGCAAAAATACTAATAAAAAAAAGACCTCAGATTTTTCCTTTGATATAGCTAAACCTGCCTCATATTTGAGTGGCAAAAACTAATCCACAGTCTCCCAACCAGCACCAATGCTCAATGGCTCTGGAATCTAGCTCTCTGTCCCTTTGTTCCAAGCAGCCCCATCATGAGCCAGCTGTCTGTTCTCTGTTTGAGCTGATGTCTGCAAGCTGAGTGAGTTACAGACAGTGCTTAGAACTGCAGTGCATGTTCACATCTGAGAAACACCACCTTAGGAAGGAGCCTGCAGTAAGCAGTTTTGGAGGTTGGACCAAATCACTTTCTTTTCAGATCTATCACAGGAACCTACACATAGACTTGGATTCAACAGTATGTCAGTTTCTAGCAATCAACACATGATTGTCAAATTTCTAGTCAAAGGTAAGATTTTATGAGATACCACTTGTGTTGGGGTCCACAAATTATGAAGTGAGGTTAGGAGCTGCTGGAAGCTGCTGGTGCTTGCCCTGACTTTGTGGGTGGGTTTAGAACCCAGAAACTCCCACTTTCTGCTGGTCACTGCTGGGACCTTGTTGGTTGCTGTTCTTCTCACAGGGACTGACCTCCTACTTCTCTTTTATATATGACTAAATTTGTTTCTATTTTTATTACTAAATTTGACTGTTGAGGATCTTGGCCAGGTCCCTGGCACACATGTTCCTTGGTCTGAAAAGTCATGAATCCATAGGAAAAATACAATAATCTTCCTGGGAAAGTTGGGTTGACCAGCACAACTAGAAGAGAGTATTGCAAAGTAACAATAACTGGTTTAATGGAAAGAAATGCTAGATGAACTAGTATGTTACAAAATAAATCTTTGTCATTAATTTGCTTTGTATTTCCAAAATCCATTTTAAATGACAGAACTACCCAGTTTTCCATGTTACGAGTATTTGTTTTTCTTATTTTAATAGTTTATACTTACATTCATTATTAATATTTCACATCATATAGCCATGGTGATTGCCTCTGACACTAACATCTCCAACTGTGAAACCTTAGAAAAATATTGGTACCATGTGGGCCAATCATCTGGTTTTGTGTATGTGGAAGCTGAGACTAGATTGGGTTATGATCTAGCTTATGTTAAGATCACATAGAGTGAGATGGGGAGATGATACTTCTTGGTGATTAGAGACCAGTCTGCCTGATCCAGAACTGGTGCTGGGACAGACACCTAGCAAACTAGGAGCTGTTCAACCCTGGAGCTTTCCCTTCTCTAACCTCTGCCCTAGGCTACTTTGTTAAAGCATCAGATTGTGCACTGATGACCCCGGAAGCAGAAGATGAGGTGAGATGGTGGATGCTTCTGGATGCTTTCTGCCTCACCATAGTTTTCAGCCCCAACTCATGAGTCATTTAGCCTTTGGGATGTCTTTACATGTCTCCTTCAAGGACAAGAAACTGTCTGGGGGCTTACAGTGATAAGCCTGTCATAAACTTGCTAAGAGACAAAATAAGTTCATTTTTTTCCTTGGTCATTTTTGTTAAGAATAATTGATTTTTACTCCAAAGCAGCTTAGGTTCTAAATAGTCTCTATAATGGCTTATATTTTGAAATTATCATATAATTCAGAGAATATAGCTATAATAATGTACATATACTCACTTATATTTATATTTATGTATATGTTTCTAAATCTACTCACTCTAAGTATATGAAGACCTAGTGAGAATTTGTGGGTTCCAAGGTTACAGACATTTAATATGCTCTTCTTTACAACTTCATACATGATTTCTCAAGTGGATATTTATACTTTTTAATTATCTGACAAAACTATTCCATCATGATTAGTGAGAGTTTATAAAACTTTTGAAAATTTCCATACCATACTTGAGACCTCTCCATAGGAATCCACAAAGAGTGCTACAGAATGAATGATGGGTGTAAAGACTTTTGACTCTTGTCCTGGCACTTCCATACTCTAGTGGCATCTATGTCATGTGATCATGTATGTTGAACTGTTTAGAGATAGAGATGACCTCATCTGGTAAAATGATCTCTCTAATGATTTGG
>NW_004524583.1:276689-279931 GCF_000260255.1 Octodon degus
ATCATCACCCATTGTTTATTTTTTATTTTGACACAGGGTCTCTTTATGTCACTGAATTGCTGAAGCTGGGCTTATTGTAATCCTCTTACCTTGGCCTCCCAGAGGGCTAGTATTACAGGTGTGCACCACCAGCCTTGGCTAAAGAGCAGGCCTGTGGCCAACTGAAACACAAACCATGAAACATGAAGAAAGGGAGGGAGAGATTTTGATATAAATTGATTTATTCATTAACCTAAGAGGCCACCTAGCCAATTAAGGGGACAGAGAAACATCAAATGATTCTAAGTGACAACATAGGAGTAAAACGCAGAAATGACCATATTTTCTTGGAATTAATTGAACCCACAAATTTTAGGGAAACATAGTTTTAGGGAGAGTATTCTATCCAGTTTTTACCTCCAATGTTAGGTGCTGAGCCTGGACCCAACTAACCCTTTGAGTAACAGTAGTGGAAATAGGGAAGGACAGATATTGGAAAAGGTGGCTGTACACCTTTGTTATTTATAGGGCTGTTGCTCTCAAGAAGGCTTGAGGACAAAAAGAAGGAAACATTTTTGTGAACTGGGTTGTTGGTGTGATAATTTTGAATTTGACTAGGTGATAGTATCTGAAAGTGACTAGATTAGTATTTTGTTATCATCACAAATAAGGACTCAGTCACAAGACTTATGTGAAGTTATGGAGTAAACTGTTTTTAAACTTCAGGGTTGAGCAGACAGTTATAACAGGGAAACATCATACTGGCATATTTTCAACAGCATAGAGAAAATAACCCAAGACAGAAGTCAGGAGGTAAAATATCTTGAAAGACCAAACAGAATTAAAGCCAATGTCAAGAAATTAATGTGCAGAGAAAGTGACTCAGAGGAAGCTGTGATAGAATCTTCTGAAAAAAGTACCAGCGATTGACTCTGTCCTCAAACCCACTAACCACTATTTTGCTGATCTCTTTGGGAATTAATAACAGTAGCCAAAGAAATCTGGGCTGTATTGCTGGTGGCTTGGAAGTTCAGGCTACAAATTGAAGCACTTGGAAGAGAAAAAGGCATGGGTGACATGAACTGTTTGCCACAGAAATGGTTTTAAAGTGTTTTAGACCATGATTTTTCATGCCAGTATTTTTGAGTCTTGGAAAGGGATGAAATACAGCCCATGAAAAGAAAACTGTGTTTGACAGGAGAATTCCTAACCTGTTCAAAAGAGATTTAATCTGAAATATGAAAGAGAATGAGAAAAAGAAAAACATAGATAAAGTTATAAAATAAGTCTGGTGATCAACCAAAAACAATGGGAACATTTATCAGGAAGTTGATCAATTATTCTGACAAGCAAACATCAGGGAAGAGAATTAACAAACTTATGACCCTGCTTTACTCTATATCTTACATGCAGAATTAATGCAGAATGGTAGAATTTGACATTTAATACAGGTAGTCAATCTGATTAAATAAAAATCATTGTCAGGATGTTGATGGGTGTTTATGAGTCTGATATGTGTCACAGAGAGTGATACATGCTCCAGTCTGGGCAGCCGTGCCACAGAGTGAAAGAATTTACTCCATGTATGTTGACAAGCAGCAATTTGATTTTAGGGTATACAACTTAGAGAGAGTCTTACACAGATCCATCCTGTGTCACAGCCATTTTTATGGTGCTAGGGAATTAGAGGGAACAGATAATCGTATGTGATAGATGAATAGCATGGGTCATGAGGTAGCAGATAAAACAAGCAACCTAGCTTCTCATCCATGGGGCTAAAAGGGTGCGTTGATGAAAAAAGTGAGCAATCAGATGCTATGTCCATAACACAATTATATGTTCTAAAAACATATTCACTTGAAGAATCATGTACCTTGAAAGTAGATTTATAAACACAAATTCATTAAAAATGGGACAATTCTTTGGGGGAGATTAAGGAACCAATAAAAAAAAGAATGTGGACAGACATGTATGATAATATATTACAATCTATGAAGTATGACATATTCATATCCTAGCTGCAATGAGAAGAAACAGAGGGAGAGAGAATGTTTTAATAGAGAAAAGGCAATATCATCTCTGGAGAAGAGGAATGAGTTACCCTTGTAGAAAAACTCATACGTATGTCTTTGTCCATGAACAAATCTCGCATTATTTATTACCAGTAGCATCAATAAAGACAAGACAAAAGGTTATGATACCTAAACTTTTGATATTGCTTAAATATGGGAGAAATTGTTACAGAAATAAAGGATAACATCTTGAATTAGTCAAAGAAATATTAGAACTGAAGCCTAGTGCAACCATCACTGTCAGATGGAGAAATATAAAATACTTGTCAGAGAGAAGTAATCTGGTGTTAGAAGTCAGACCTACCCTGTAGAACTACTTACCTAGAGAAAACAGGTATGTACCCTTGGGTCTGGGGAAAAACACGGTGATTTTCCATAGCAAGGAGAAATCTTCTGGGAGAGCATCACCTTGTGCCTAGGACCTGAATTGCCCTGAAACCTGTAAGTTTTTCTTATAGTAAATATAAATAAATTATCTTATATAAGTGTTATCTATTTTTTTAAAGCAATGTTGTTAGTGACAAACTATACTAACTTCATACTGTGGGCCTGTGTCTCATCGATAGCCCAGGAGTTCTGGGGCAATATGGTGCGATGTCAAAAGACCAAAGAAAGTAACCAGAGAGAACTTATGAGAGACAAAAGTCATTAAGGCAGTAAAAGGGAAAAGTTAATTCCCACAATGAATGTAATTATTATGCTCTGCAAACATGTACTAATAGAAATTTCTTTTAAAAGATGGAGTTAACTTCAAATTACTATAAGGAAACGTCCTTAGGAAGTACCTGAAAGTCCAACAGCACCACTTAGCAAAATTCAGATAATATTTGTATGGACATTCCAATCCCTGTCTGCTTATACTGTCCCCTTGACCTCAGGAGAATATTTGGAAACCAAAAGGGACATTTCAGGGACACGGTATCAAGCATCAGGAATGATATAGCCTAGTGCTATTATAAAGTCTTTGTATGTATTATTTCTTTTAGTCTTCATAACAGCCTATGAAATATGTGCTACAGGTTTCCCACATTTATGGGTGAGGAAAATGAATAAAAGTTAAGAGACATGTCCAAGGTCATATAGAAATAAGAAGTAGGGCCAAACTTCATAATCTGATTGATTATAAAATCTTTTTTAACCATTTCACTTCAAAGGTCTCCAATACCTGGGCTGCATATTGCACTAAGGAAG
>NW_004524583.1:290633-298133 GCF_000260255.1 Octodon degus
TATCTGTCTGCATATCAAACATCTAAGGCATAATATGGCACAGGTATTTTTCATCAAGTATTGATATGTTGAACTTTAAGTCCCTACAGAATAGGATGAAAAAACATTTAAAAATTAGAATATATTTTAAAAATAGGCATAAAGGATTATATACTTCTCATGTTTGCACAAAAGTCCAAAAATCTCACCATATACAACCTTGAAGCAGGAAGGTCCCACAATTTTCCTTTTCCTCTCTCTTGCTTTCCTTCACCACCCTCTTCTTCTTGAATATCCACCTACCCAAGAGACATCATAGCAGCAACTGGTATGGATGTGACATTGTTGAAATAAGAAAGACAACATAAATATTTTCATAATTAGAAATTTGAGTTCAAATTTGGGTTCGTATCACTTTTTGGTAATTTGGATTCATATCACTTTTGTCCGTTTAGCAACTGTGGAAGAAACCTGTGATCAGAAATTATTTTTTATAGCTATTTCAGGTCACCAAGGAATCAAGTTGCCTCGGTAGTTATTGTAACCCAGCCACAGAAAAACTTCTTGAATCT
The DNA here is from genome assembly GCF_000260255.1 of Octodon degus. Lineage (NCBI taxonomy): Eukaryota > Metazoa > Chordata > Mammalia > Rodentia > Octodontidae > Octodon > Octodon degus. The sequence continues at coordinate 291,185 of NW_004524583.1, forward strand.
AGGAAGGAAATCGGGTTAGACCTACCATTATATTATATATTACATGGTGTTTGCAACAGTTAAGCTTAGTGATAAATAGCAGGCCATATATAGGTATAGATAGTTGTTTATATAAAAATATTGTTTCAGTTTATACAGTTTTTCCTTGAGCATGTCTTGTAACTGGATGTTAATTGTCTTAATTTGATTTTTAATGTAAGAGCTTAAACTTTTCAAAGAAAATAGTTAATTTATGTTCTTAATTTGTTGACCAAGAAAAATACTAGGAGCCAAATACAATCATATCTAAGACATTCCCTTTCCTGGGTGGCAGCTGTCAAAGAAAAGCAATAAAAAGAAAATAGGATCTTTTCATTTGTGGCAAATATTAGAGGTCACAAGTTGACTTTAAATTTATTTTGGTCTCCAATTAGTGAAAACAAATCTCCATGAATAAATAATTCCAAAGTGGCTTTGAATAAAACTTTTGAGGATATTTGAGTGTATCTTTTCATGAATTCTTATATCAAAGACTGTCAGAAAGTAAGGGAAAATAACAACAATAAAACACTGTAGCCTGGTGCGGTGGCACATGCCTGTAATCCCCACACTCAGGAAGCTAAGGCAAGAGGATCATTATGAATTTAACACCATCCTGGGCTACAACGTGAGCTCAAGGCCATCCTGAACTGCAGACCATGTCTCAAAAAGATAAAAACCAAAATCACTCTAAAACAGCCTAAGAAATTGATAGAGAGCAGGAAATATGACCCTGCTCTAAGGGGAACATTGTTGAGGCAGCTGAGAAAAGGGCATTGTTTATTGTTTTAGTTTCAACAGGGTCTGTGAAAGAGATAGTGACTGGATATCTGATAAGGAAATGAAATGGTGGTGAGAAAATCACTATTAAAAATCTATCAATGTCTTCTAAGGACTTATCTGAATTTTATGAAATAGCTTTAACCAAATAGCATAAATAGAAACATTATATTCCTATCAAGCTAACATGCTAATCTGCCTAAGATTGTAATACCTTACACCAACATGAGAAATAAGACCATCCCTTATGTTATTCCAGGCAAATGGTCTGTAATCTTGGGTAGGAAGAGAACACAGTGAGTCTGAGATCAGCCCTCACTGGCTGTCTGCAGTGAAGCACACAGGACTTCTTAATTTCAAAAGAAATTCCTGCCCATCTGGAGCAAAACTTGACAGAGGCAACTTGAATTCTGGCCTAGCTTGGAGAGCATATTGAGATTGATCAATTTTGAGTGACTTAAATCATAAAATATATTTCAAACTGTAATGGAAAAGAAAACCCTTTGATCTGAATGATAGAAACAAATTGGACATGCAAAGATTAATAGGAATAAACATGCTTCGAAGTAAACAGTGAGTCAAAAACTGCCAAAACTGGGTGAGATAGCTCAGTGAACTAAGCAGGCACTGGAGGTCAGTCCCTGGTACCACATGCCACACTGGCCCCGCCCTCATGTGCAGTGAGCCAGCCATCAAGACCAGGCATGGTGGTGCATACCTGTAATCTCAGCACTGGGGAGGCTCAAAACAGGAGGATCACCATGAGTCCAAGCTGCATAGTGAGACTCTGTACCAAATACTAAAAACAGAGAGAGAGAGAGAGAGAGAGAGAGAGAGAGAGAGAGAGAGCCCAATAAAGAAATCCCAAGAATACATGGCTTCATTGGTAAATTCTACCAAATATTTGAAGAAGAATGAATAATCCTTTTTAAGTTTTTCCAAAAGTTGTAAGGAAGAATATTTTCCAACTCATACTGACACCAGTATTACCTTGTTATCAAAATCAGACAAATGTATTCTAAATGAAGAAAACTGTTGCATGGTATCTCTCATGAAAATAGATGCAAAGATTCTAAACAAAATTTTAGAAATACCAATTCAACAATGTATAAAAGGTATATGTATCATGAGCAATTTGTTGAAATGACATGCTTGTTAAAATGACTAAAATTAAAAAGACTAAACATAGCAAATACTGATGAGGGTGTAGAAGGGAATGTAAAATGACACAGCTACTTAGGAAAATACTATGGCAGTTTCTTTAAAAGATAAGAATATATTTGCTTTGTGATCTAGCCATTTCTGTAAGTATTTACATAAGACAAAAATCTATGTCCACATGAAGACTTGTACACAAATATTCTAGCACACTTATTTGTAGGAACCCAAAACTAGAAACAACCCGAATATCTATCAACAGGTGAATGGATAAAGTGTGATATATCCCCACAATGGAATAGTATTTCTACAAGTAAAAGGAATGAACTATTTATTTATGGAGTAACATGAAAGGATATTAAGAGAATTATTCTGAGTGAAAGATAGACACACAAAATGGTGTAAACTGTATAATTCAATTTATATATGATTCTAGAAAATGTAAACTAGTGTATAGTTTAATTAAGCAAACCAGTAGTTTTCTGGAATCAAGGAATTGTGTGGAATATGGAGGACTATGACAGTTCCTACAGGGCTGCTAATATGAACATTTGTGTCCCCCTAAAATTCTTATGTTTAACTCCTCCTACTTCCAGGATTACAAATTGGGGCCTTTGGGGAGGTGATTAGGTTGTGCAAGCTCTGTCCTTATGAAAGGAATTAGGGCTCCTATCAGTTACGTACTTCATGTGCTCCTATTTTATGAGAACACATAAATAAGGTGAGAAAAGAAAAACCTGTGCATCTCCTTGTTTCTCTCCTCTACTACTGCTCCCAGCACAGAAGCTAAGGCAGTGTTCTCTGCCTCTAGTGCCTATGTGTCCCTGAGTAGGCTAGTGACCTGGTCTGTGCCTTATTTCTTCAACTACTAATCATATCTAGGATAAGCTTAGCATCTAGGATTGTCCTGAGGGCAAAATGAGTTAATATTGAAGAAGCCCTTAAAGAAAGCTGCACATAGGAAAAACAATCCTGCTGTTCCCCTGCCTCAACCATGTGCACTTCCTTTTTTCTTTTAATTTATGTATTTTGTACAGAGTCTCACTATGCAGCTTGGACTCATGGTGATCCTCCTGTTTTTAGCCTCCCCAGAACTGAGATTGTAGGCATGCTGTTTCCTACTATTTATTGTATAGATTAACATGTGCACCCTCTGGGGCCTGATGGTCAGGGTTACATATCAGTGACACAGTGAGATACCAAGGGGAGGACAGAACCTCACACTATGGTTAATGAGTGAAAAGATAATGTCTTTTCTAAATAAACTATACTCTGAAAGGGGATAAAAATGATGCTTGCATTAACAAATGCTAGCTTGCTTGCTTGCTTTCTTGCTTCTTTCTTTCTCATTTTTTAGTGTTACAGAGGGTTGAACCAAGGGAGCACTTTTCATTTTTTAATTTTAAGACAGTATCTAACTAAGTTGTCTAGACTAGTCATGAACTTGTGATCTCCCTGCTCCAGCCTCCTGAGTGCCTGGGATTACAGGTGCACACCACTACTCCTGGCTAACAAGTGATTTTGTGGCTAAAAATGACATACTATCTTACATTGTTGTCTCTCTTATAAACTTGATAGAATTTTCCTGACAGTACTGAAAATCTTCCAAAAATACTCAGCATGATTTCGTTTAAAATACACACATGCTCAATGGATTGTAATTCACTTGTAAACAATAATTGCAACACAAATGTTAATTTTTCCATTAACTTCTTCTGAAGACTGCATAATTGTGATGGTGTGTCTACTCAAATTGTGAGACTAATCAAGAGTAAACAGAATCCTTCTACCTCCTCTGTCCTTACATTATTCAATACTTTAAGTAAAGCAAAAGAATCATCTATTTCTCAGTTGGATGATAGCTTTTCTGTACATCTAATATTCTTATCTATACTTTTCTCCAAAACATGCATTCTTCTTTACCAGATAAATAAACGCTACATAGAATTGAGTGTAAATGGCTAAATTTGTTCTCAGACATGAAATTCTGGTAATAATTGTGCAAATACTTTTCTTTCTGGTTGCTGGGAAATTTGGCTCCAGAAACAAAGAACTGGTCAGCATTCAGTTTAATTGAATGAACTGACCTAGTCACTTTGGCTTTAGTATTTCCTGTGCATTAGTTACTTTAAAATATTAAGAACTGAAATTGCCTTTACTCATCATAAGGAAATTATAAACAAAATTATACTCACATATTTTATGTCATTTTTTAAAAGATAGAATTAACAGAAGCCAACTCATCAAATAATCTAGAAGCTGGTATCATTTCTAGGTAAAATACCTCTTGTCCATTCTTCTTTGGAGATTAATGGCCACAAATAATAGGCGCAATGAATGTCAAAGCTTCCAACTTAGGAGATGCCCTGAAAGTACCTTGGAAAAGAGGAAAATATTATCCTTTTTCATGTGAAATGACCTCAGAGAGAATTCAAGAATGATGGCACTCTGACAGTCATTAGAAAGTAGGTTTTCTTTGAGGTTTTAGTCCATCATATTGAAGGTGGTCCTTGTTTTTAAGGTTCAGAATACCTAATGGAACTCCACCTAATACTCATCACAATGGAGAGAAAGCAATCTAAGAAGTTCTGTTTTTCAGTTTTTGAAAGGAATTCCTACAATGTCACATAGGATTTCTATTTCTACTCTATGGTGTAGGTCAAAATGAATTACACAATTATCTCTATCTAAAAGAGAAATATAGGGATAAGATCACACCCTCAGCACCGCTCTTGACAGTTCAAGGATCAGAAGGACTGTATGTGGTGAATGACCCACTATATTTTACAGAATGCACTGTATTTCCAAGGGAATCTGGGAAAAACTGAAAATTTACACCTTCAGTAAGGATGGGACCTTGTTTTCCTGGGGCAATGGAGAAAAAGTAAGTATTATTAATGTTACTAACAAGAGACTATTGCGCTCCTTTGACCTTCCAAAGACAGTTGCCTGGAATTATCATCCAAAAACACTATCCTGGCAACATGGCCACCTTACGCTACTTCTAAAGATGGCACAGCTGGACATCCAGCCTACAACTTTATGATATGAAAACTGGGACATGTTTGAAATTTTTTGTACAGAAAAACCCACAAAATTGGTGCCCATCTTGGTCAGACGATGAAATCATTTGTGCCCAAAATGTTAACAGTGAAGTTCACTTCTTTGAAAACAACAATTTTAACACAATTGCAAATAAATTGCACTTGCAAAAAATTAATGATTTTGTTTTATCACCTGGATCCTAACCATACAAGGTAGCTGTCTGTGTTCCAGGAAGTAAAAGTACACCTTTATTTGTTAGATTGTACTAGTACCCCAACTTTGCTGGACCTCATTCAGCTTTAGCCAATAAAAGTTTCTTTAAAGCTGATAAGGTTACAATGCTATGGACTGAAAAAGCTCCTGCTGTGTCGATAATAGCTAATAGAGAAATTGACAAGACAGGAGCTTCCTACTATTGAGGACAAGCACTGCGCTGCATTGTAACAAGTGGAGAAAGTGCCATAGTGCAATTACCAAAAGATGGCTCCATTTATGACGTAGTTTGGTATTCTAGTTCAACTCTGTCTTGTGCTGATAGTTTTATGCCCGCCAAAGCAACAAGTTTCAATTTGAAATGTTATCCTGTGTTTGACTTTGGACCTGGTCCTCACAATGCAGCCTACTACAGCCCTCATGGATGTATTTTAGTACTAGCTGAATTTGGAAATCTGAGGAGACAAATCGAAGTGTGGAATGTTAAGAAATGCAAGCTTATTTCTAAACCAGTAGCTTCTGATTCTATGTATTTCACTTGGTGTCCAGATGGTAAGCTTATCTTAGCAGCCACTTGTTTTCCCCGGATATGTGTTAATAATGGGTACAAGATTTGGCATTATACTGTCTGTCTTGCACAAATGTGATGTCCCATCAAATGGAGAATTGTGGCAGGTTTCCTGGCAGCCATTCTGGGATGAAGTGTTTCCAGCAAAAATAATAATGTACCACACAGTTCCAAGTGAAATACCCAGTGAAGAGCCTAAAGTTGCAACAGTTTGCAGACCCCCCAGCTTTACGAAATAAGCCAGTTACCAATTTCAACTTGCATGAGGAAGAACCACCCCAGAATATGAAACCACAACCGGGACATGATAAGCCCTTATCAAAAGCAGCCCTTAAAGATCAAAGGAAGCATAAAGCCAAGAAGACTGCAAAGCAGGAAGCAAGAAGTTACAAGACTCCAGATGTGGCCATGGCTCCTTGCTCCCCAGAGTGCACCACAGAATGCTGTCTTGCAGCCAGCCAGCTTCTGGTGACCCTGAAGTGGACAAAAAATCAAGAATTTGAAGAAGAAACGGAAAGCAACAGAACAGTTAAAAGAACAAGTAGCTGCTGGAAAACAACTAGAAAATAACAAGTTGGAGAAAATTTAAAAAGAGACAGCCTTTCTCCAGGAGTTGGAAGATTTGGAATTGGATATTTAAAAATTCACTGAAAGTAAATCAATGCCAACATCTCTGTTAAGCCTGTTGGTATAACTGAAATATCTATGAGCCTACAATTAATATTGGCCTGAAATTTTAACCATTTATCCAAGATTCTGCATATGGATGAAATTATTTAAAAGTTGTTTTTGTTTTTTTCTTTTGTCATATTAGCATGTTGTTGTTGTTTTTTCTCTTTGGCTTACCCATTTTATTTTAATTAATTTATTTATTTATTCATTTATTTTTGTGGAACTGGGGATTGAACTCAGGCCCTTGGGCTTGCCAGGCAAGCGCTTATTCTACTGAGCCATCTCCCCAGCCCCAGCTAAAAGTTGTTTGTTTATTGACATTTACATCCTGTATTATGTTAGTCCATAATAAAGAAATGCTTGAATTTTTCGGTTAAGTTAGACAGATTAGGAGATAATGATTTTTAATTGGGGGCAATATTTCTGTGTAAATGAATACAGACATTTTATATTTTAAAAAAGAAAATATATTTGTAATTTCTCAAAATAAAAGAT
>NW_004524583.1:302820-310761 GCF_000260255.1 Octodon degus
TTTTCTAAGGTTCTTGTGAGAATGTTTAAGGGGTCATTAGTTGTGAGAGTGCCTGACAACAAATCTGAAGACTATGCAAAGAAAAAAAGGAGACATGAGATAATATCTTTTCAACAGTCCTTAAAAAAAAAAAAAAAAAAAAGAAATGTGCTCACATAAAACTTTGTACAAGAGTAGCCACGGGAACAGAAATTTCACAAGTTACTATGTGATGTCACTTTTGGATTACATTTGGGAGTAATAATTCCATCCAAGGATGATTAGATATTGTCAATCTGGCATATGTTTAAAAGCTTTCTTTTGGTTCTTATCACAATGATAACAGCATCAGTGTGGATACCAAAGAGAGATCATGAGAATGGTATTAAAGCACAAAGCATTGGCCTCAAGGTTTTTTGTTTTGCTCCAGTTTGCTTTGGGAATGACTAACCTGTGCTGCTGCCCAGTAGTTTAGTTCTGAGGGCTTCACAAAACACAGAGAAAAGCCCATTGTGACTATAGTTACAGTGTATATTAAAAATGCAAATTAGATGGTTGTGTAGTAAAGGCAGAGTAAAGTAAAATCTTACAGATAAATAAACTGAATTTATACTTAGAAATCATCTTGAAACATGGTGCTTTTTATAGGAAGTACTTTCAGACTTGGCTCCCTAAATGTACACTGAGATAGAGAAGTCAAATACAAGGGGTGACTGAAAACTATGGTGAATATTTAGGTTAAAAAATGCAAAAGCATTATACTAAAAGACATATTGCTAAGAATGATAACATAACTGTTTTCAGAGTAAAGGGGATTAATGGAAATTTTTTTACTGTAATAATTTTTTAAACATAAGCACCATAGTTGTCAAATCCACCTCATATGTTGCATGACAAAAAGAAATAAAACACACTTAACTAATAATAACAATCACATAGTAAATATTAAACTTTCATTTTTGCATGCCTGCATCAAACCAATCATAAAATTTCAAGCCCAGTAATATAACCAGCAAGCATAATGTGAAAGGAGACATTCTTGTGAAGGAAAACTCAGATAAATAAAAAAGCTTTTCCTTTGGACTTTAGGTGTAAATAGCACTGTGAAAACAGAAGAAAAATCTCTTTGTGTAAATTTCACGTAAAGAGAAGCCAAAAGATTTCAACAAGCTAATGATAAATTAATTTTTCCATTTGAATTTTAATAGCAATAAAACAAGTCATAAAGTAGGAATGTCTTCCTTTTCTGAAACTAAGGTGTTAGTAATAGCTACCTGGTCAAGTTATTATAAATACGAAGTCTTAGCTTGATGAAGTTGCTCAGTACATTTGTTTCCCTCAAGAGAATTCAAAGCTATTCATCAAAAAAAGATAATTATCAAATTATAACTATGAACATTCTTCTAGAGCACTGAGAATGAAATACACTGAGATAGAAATGTAATTTCCATATATTTAGATCAAAATAGTTCTTTGTTTTAGTGGAAAACTATAACTACAGAAAAGATAGGTAAATCTCTAGGAAATGACTCTCCTTCCTAGGAGTGCACCCACTTATCCTCATGCTATGATGATCTTGGGCTTGGGAATATTGCCTAACACCTACTATTTTGTAACTCTGTTGTCTCAAGCTACAGAGACAAATATATAAATTGAGTCAAAGCAACTCTTGGAAAATTTACTTATTATAGAATCATAGTGATTAAAAACAAAGATAACAGGGGCTGGGGAGATGGCTCAGTGGAATAAGCACTTCCCTGGCAAGTGCATGGGCCTGAGTTCAATCCCCGGTTCCGCAAAAAAAAAAAAAAAAAAAAAAAAAAAAAAGAACAGCAACAGAATAAAACAGACTCTCCTAGAAGGCTGAGTGTGTTATGGAAAATACAGGTTATCTGTAATTGTGAGAGCTGGGTAGCCATTTCAGTTGTCCGCAGAACCACCACTCACCTTGAAGGTGACATTTTCTTCACTGTGAGATGGAAATGATACCTGCTGTGAGATTTAGTCCATACTGTACAATCAAGCTCACAGAATTCACTCACTCATGTAGTTGACAAATATTTAATGCTTTTTCACACAATGTATGGCAAAGTGATAGACACTAGAAGTAGCACTGTGAAAAAATAGACATGATTCCTGATTTTATAGAACTGAAAAATGTGGCAGAAAAGGGAGATGCTAATCATGAGATGATAATAGTTTTATAAACAAGCAAAAGTGAGTTCTCTTTCTGTTCTTATTTGTAATACAGAGAACAGTTGTTCTTTCTACTTCCATTTATGAATATAAAGTGAAATAATAAATGTAAATATACCTCATAAATCTAAATCTCTTTACAAGTATTTATTGCTATATTTGTAAAAAAAATGTATCAAGCATATGCTGTTTGAAAGGCCCTAGAGAAAGCAGAAAAATTAACTAAGCCAAGTTCTGCCTGCAGCTGTTGGAAGAAGGTAGGACAACTGAGCACTATGAGCTCCTCTTTATGGCAGAAAGCACTCATGGGAGCTTTCAAAGATGGATGGGGAACATGACTGGTTATTTGGAGGAAACAGACATTGGCTCAGTTGGGAGGGCTCAGGGAAAACTTCCTGGAGAAGATGCATTTGAACTGGGTCCAGACAGGGGCATTTGGGTTTCAGATCATGGAGCACAATAAGAAAAACCACAGAAGAAAGAGAACGAGGAAATAAAGAAAAAAAGTGGTACATTTTGGTTAGAGTGAAAAAAAAATTAATTACAATAGTTGGCAGTAAGAATCTGAACAAGTAGTTTAGGACCAGACTGTGGAGGATCTTGGATGCTGACCTACAGTGTGAGCTGTGTTTTTGACAGCTGTGAGTCTTAAAGCAAATTTAGCAAGATAGTAACACAGTGCAGGAAGCATGATCTACAACTGTGTGTAGATTGATTCAAAGCTCAGGGGAGTCTAAGAACATCTGAAGATTGACTCTGCTGTCTAGCCCAAGCACAGTGGGATATAGTTATGTAACCATGAATTAGTAGTGGACAACTACTGATGTGCCAATGAGTCCAGCCCAGCATGTAAGAACATGAAGTAACAACGTATATAAGAATTATACAAAAGAAACCCCACAACTATACATAGTATGTGGCTCTAGCACTCTTGTGCTCTGTTCCATGTTGCCTGTTATTGCTAATGATGTCTTACAAATGTACATTCTTTAACCTGGGGACTTCACCTGTAAAAATCTCCCTTGGGTCTCTGAATGGCCAATGACTGGCATATTTGGTGTGATGTTGAGGTGAATGGTCCTGTGGCAGCTGTGAAAACAGCACTCAAAAGTCAAAGACATCCCTGGGAATGGCTGATAATTGACCCCTAGCTTCATCATGGCTATCAGTAGACAACTCTTAGCTATTTTGAAGGCCTGGTGGACTGGGAAAGTCTTTTTGGACCCTGAGGATGTCTTGCAAGCCTTAGAAGCAATAAACAGACAAATCACTACATCTCACCATGAAACAGTTGAGCAGGTGACATATCTGCTCTTCACTCTCTTCCATCATGTAACTCAAGAGGCATTTGGCCTTACCAAACAAGAAGATCAACTGCAGCAGATAGAGGAGGACTTTGAGCAATGGCTGGCTACTGTAGAGCTCATGTTGCAAGGTATGGGAAGCACTGTCTCCTCCAGAAGTGTCTTCAGCAACAGTCCTTTTGTCCAAGAAAACCCCTGGGGAAAATCCCCTAGATTTATATACTAGTCTGACTAGTCACAAAAAGTGGAGACAGAGGGAAACTTAGCCCAGGGAGGAAGACCAGCAAAGCCTCCTACCTCTACCCAGCATGAAACATATGTGACCTAACTAGCCATGGAATTTCAGTAGTGACAAAACAAAGTAAAAGGTGAGAGAAGCAGTGGTATAACCTGCACAGAGACCTTCTTTATGTCCTGTACAGAAGCCAGACAGGTCATGGCAAATGATTGTGAAGTCTCACTTTGATGTTTCCAGTCAGAATGAATTTGACTTCACCAGGGAAGGCAGGAAATGGACCTTCCAAATGTTGCCACAAGGCATTTGCGTGGCCCAACTGTGTTCATGACCTTGTGTCCTAGAACTGCTGGGCCAAGCCACACTCTATGTTACTGTCTCATTGCATTGATATTATGTTAATCTTTGATTGCCTTACAGATTTTGAAGCTGCCACGCACAGTCTGAAGAAAATTTTGCTAACATAGGAGTCAGTCATGAATGAAGACAAGATTCAGGGACTGTCAAATTTTGGGGTGTCATCTGGTCTGGTAAAACAAAAGTAATTCCTGCTGCTGTTATTGACAAGATCTAAACATATCCCAATATGACATGGGTATACATGGGCTTGCTAGGTTTTCAGTGGAATACCATACCTAGTTGCCCTATTGTGCCCCAGATGATCAAAACAGTCACAACATGGAGCTGGACAGATGTAGCAGAAGCTGCTTGCCAGGACTCAGCAGGGTCAGTTACACAGCTACAAGCCCTTTGAGTCATTAACTTTAACCTGTCATTTTTCCCTACCAGTGAGTATAGTTGATTGAATTGGGCTTCTCCTATGGCAAAAACAGGGAAAGTGGAAGCACCCTATTGAGTTTTGGTCACAGTTGTGGAAGAGAACCAAGAGCTCATATTCTTCGATTGATAAGCAGCAGCACTGTACGCTGTTCTGCAAGTCTGTGGAGGAATCACAAGACAACAGACAATGAAAGTAGAGACAAAATACCCATTAGAGGGCTGGTTGTGGACATGAACAGCCTTCCCTAGGAGTGGAATGACACAGGCCCCCTTGTCACACATTGCTTCCAATAGCAAGCCTCTTTCTTGGCTAGTCCCTTGGCAACCAAAATGGCAATCATTTTGGGACCTGTGATGTTCACAGCCTAGGAACTTGTCCTGGATGGACCATAGGACATGACACCTAGTCCCTATACAAAAGGGAAAGAGGGACCTCCAGTTGACTCTGGATATACTGATGAGTCTAGCCATGACTCAACCTTGTACTAGACAGAAGTTACTGTCCAGCCCAGTATGGAAGTACCCTGTTTTGGAACCAGAACAGGCTGGTAAATCCAATGGGCAGAGTTAGGGCAGTGTGATTGCTTGCGGCACATAAAAGAATCCCCCTGTATGCATGCATGGACGGTTGGGCTGTCTTCAGGGGGATTATCATCTGGCTGCCAGCCTGGGGAGCTTGGGACTGATAGTTAGGACAACATCCCTTCTAGGGTGCTGATCTATGACAAGATGTAGTGAAATTTGGCCAAAAACCTGATCATGTAGGTTATTGTGGTTCAGGACATAAGTCCCTCTTCTTACTGGGAAAGAGGTTAGCAGATGCAGTGGTTGACCATTAGGAATAATGCCTGACTAGGAAAATTGACTGCTGCATATGGAATGCTGCTAGGAAAGCCTCTGACCAGGGGCAAGGACTATGACCCAGGCTCCAATGTTATGAGCCTTGCTCAACATATGACCCAGGCCTTGAATGTTACACACTAGGCTTTGATGTTGCTTCTGAATGAAACTGTTAAAATGAAAAAACTGGCTTTGTAAAACCACATGACTCTTGACTTGCTGGCTATCGCACAAAGAGACACTTGTGTCCTGTAACATAAAATGTTACATTTGTATGCACTTAACCTTTGATCGGGTGGATATGGAAGCACTCAGACTTCTTCAAAGCTCAGGGGTGTCTAAGGGTATCCAAGGCCGTGACCCCACTGTCTGGCACAAGCGCACAGTGGGATACAGTTATGTAACCATGATTTAGCAGTGGACAACTACACATGCATCAGTGAGGCTAGCCCAGCATATAAGAATATAAATATAAGAAAACAGCCTGTGTAAGAATTATACAGTAAAGAAGCAGCTAGCTCTTGTGCTCTTGTGATCTTCTCTGCTCTGCTCCAGGTTGCCTGTTGTTGCTGATGTCTTGCTCATGTCTGTTCTTTAATCTGGAGACCTCGCCCACAAAAATCTCCCTTGCCCCCTCACCCCAAGGGGACCAACAAATGGATCATAAATGACTGTAATTTTGCCAAAGAATTTTGGGAGAGAGAGCACTTTCAGCTTTGTATTGTTATCTTCTTGGATTCCAGGATTAAGAAGTTATAACAGTTGGTCTAGAGAACTCAAAATATTTTCTTGCAATATGTAGGAAATAAAATCCCTCTTGTGGTGAAAATTAGAATTCTTGTTAGCTACAAATGTTTCAGAACAGGTCACATTTTATATAATCCCCTATCATAGAAATAAGGAAGAGAAATGTTAATATATAAAAAATTTACTCTAGAAACTAAGTTGTTATGACTTACAGCCCTAAAAGGTACACGCTAGACTCTCAGCCTACTTCACACTCACTTGAGGCTATGCCTTTCACATTCAGTAATGGCTAGTCAGAGCAGCTTCAGGAAATATCCCGGCTCCTAGGATACCCGTGGCTGTTTTCATAGAACAAGTTGACCCTGACCCTCTTCCCACCCATGAGTCTTTTGGAGCCAAAACAGCTGTGAGAGATGAGTGACTGCTGGTCAGCCAATCAACAAACAGCTGAGGGATGACAGGCTTCATCTGTGGCTCAGCCGAGATGTTGCAGAAAGCCAAACTGCCCTGCCAAGCTGTGTTCAAAAATTCTTGATTAAAAGAGGATAACAGATGTTCACTTGCTATAAAAGCAACTGCAAATCCAAAACATCATTTTAATACACAAATGCATGTGAATATTTGGAGAATAAGACTACTTTTTGCCAGCCCTCACAGGGTGTCTGGATGACAAACACAGACAGAAAAGGCTACATATTTCCGATCCACATGACATTTCTGTGAGGCACTCCAGGGAGTATGAGACACTGTCTTGGTATGTGCCACAAAGTTGTTCTCAGAACTGGAGCTGAGTTTATTTGGAACCAAGAGCAAACATGGGAATGAGCTACCTATTCCCAAGTCAAAGAGAACTGATTAAGTAGGAGTAAGCTGTGTAGCTGAAGACTTTGCCCATTGCCTCATATAAAAATCACTACATTAAATAAAAAACATCTGGCATAAGTTTGCCAATACAGAGGAAAATGATACTAAGCAGTACAGATAAGCTTTAGAAAAACATTTAAGGGCTGAGGAGATAGCTCAGTAGAATAAGCACTTGCCTGGCAAGTGCAAGGGCCTAAATCCAATCCGCAGTTCCACCAAAACAAATAAATAAAAAATAAATAAAATAATATAAAATAAAATTACAGTGTAGAATTTAAAATTCTCATCCAAATAAGCAACCAACCCCTTGAAGTGGGCACTCGGGGATAAATGGATTTTGTAATAATGAAAGATGAGTATAAGTTAAACTCCTCCCAGCTGTGAGCAAGTAAGCAATAAAACTCCACACAGGTACCTCAAACCTTGCTCCTCAAAAGCTTCACCTTGCTATCAATGTGTTTGTGGTCAGTATCTGAGGTCCTGAATCCTATAAAAGGCAAGAAACTTTCAGGAAAGGCCCCAGAGGGCTGTTTGGCATCTGAGGGGCTGGTTCTTGAACTCCAGTCTATACTTGTGCTCCTCTCTTATCTGAAATTGCCTCTAAAGCTTTCTGAGCTCAATGATGACAAGACCCAACTGGCTATCCAACTCAGTTCCAGGATGTCCTGACCATCCAGTTCTAATATTCTACAGAAGACATGGCCCAAAGCCTGAGCCTGGGATCCCAGCTGTAGATGTCAATTGCCATAACAGATACTTCATGGAAAATTTATTTTCTCAAAAAGAAGTCAGGGAAATTATTGCATCAATTCATTCATATTAACTAAAGTGACTATAACTCTGTCACTCCTAGAATACTCAACGGGAACCATTTGCCTTCACCTAATGCTTAAATTCTCTGACAATAACCCTATATTTTAGCACCTGGAACAAGTTTTCTGCCTCTCTAGGCAGCTTTCTCCATCTTTCAATGGTTCTGTCATTTGTTTTTTTTTT
>NW_004524583.1:317323-320532 GCF_000260255.1 Octodon degus
GGTTGATTCAATGCTTTCAGCTGTTTGATTTCCAATTTGTTCTGTGTTAGTGTCCTCTGCACTTGTTACAGGTGGGCTTGGGTTCTGAGTTTGCATTTTGTTCCTTCTCATCATTTTGTGTAGCACTGTCTTCTGCCCTTTGTTGTAGGTCTTTGCTGTAGTTATAACCTTCACATATACTGAAGTTCGGGTGGAGCTCTACAGAGTTTGAACTTATCCAGCTGCGTCTGGCTTAGGTCTGGCTGCTGTGCTCAGCTCCTTCCCGTTGTGGACCTGGGCTAGGACTGGGTCTGGGGGTTCCCAGAACTGGGCAGAAATTCCTACTCGGCGGGAGGGGTGGGACAGGTACAGCGGCGGAGTGGTGGGGGACGGCCCGAGGGGTTGGGAGAGGGTCCGGCCCACGCTGCGCCTGGGCTGGGACTGGTCCCGCTCGGCGCAGGGTAGCAGGAAACTCTCCACACACTCAACGGACCTGGGCTAGGACTGGGTCTCTTTTCTGTCATTTGTAACGTTATGCTTGTACAAAGATGAAATAGTCTATAGAATTTAAAGATGTTTTGAAAGGTTGATGGAAAACACAGTAAGGAAAGAAGGAATAACATTAAATTAAATGCCATTTTTTATTGAAGTATATTGAATTTGAATTGTTATGTGAATATTTAACTGTTATATTACAGTTGAAAACAGCATAGCAGAGAAATTAGCTCTTTCAGGAACCAGATTCAAGTTCTCAGTATCTGTAGAACAAATAGTTTCAAATATCTCCAAATACTTGTTTTATGTCAATATGTGGTGGATAATATTCATTTGCAACTGATTAAGTAATTGTTAAGTGACCCCTGTAAGTAATTAAGGTTATTTATCTGTTTGCTTATTTATGGCTATACTGAAACAGGGTCTGACTATGTTCTCCAAGTTGACCTCAATTTGAGATCGACCTACTTTAGCCTCCCGAGCATCTGAGATTATAGGTCTGCACACCGTGCTTGGCAAACCTATGGATTTCAGAAATTGTTTTATGCTATACTTCCATCTATACATGTTTACACAGAAATCTTGATAATTCAGATACACTGCATAGATCACTATGAATAGGTGTCATAAAAGAATAAAAAATAGTAATAAAAAAGAAAAATTAGAAACAATGCAGACATCTCTGCTGCTCACAGGGCCCAATACTTCTGGGGGAATTTACCTGGGATGAACAGGCCTGTTATAGCATCAAACTCAAGCTGCAGGACTGCTTGGAATACAGTAGGACAGCAAAGTTAAAGAAAGTACAGACAATAACCACCAATTCGAATTCAATCAGACAGGGGAAAAAACTAACTTTTCCCTGTTGTCATGAATGGCAAAGAAGATGTTTTGTGGTGTACTGAGCTCGAGAGAACCTTCAGCGTTCTCATACACTAAACAGACGTGTCCAACATGGGCTGTGGTGCCTGCCAGAAGCTGCTCGGGAGGTCCTGGAATGTGCCTGTCATCAGACACCTCTTTGCCCCCTTGAAGGACTATGCATGTGAATAGTTCCACCCAGACCTGTGTCACTGAGGCTTGGGGGCAGAGCCAGGGCCACAGAGGCCTTCTGATTCTGGAAGGTGCTGTCCCCAGCTCTGCCCTTCCTCAGCTCAGTGTGTGGGGTCTCACTGTACCTCAGTTCTCCCCTGCTCAGTTTGAGCAGAACCACCTGACCCAAACAGGCAGGGTGAGCCCAAGGGGTTGCCTCCTTGTTCACAGTTCAAAGCTGGCTGCTCAGAGCAGCCAGACATGGTGCTCATTTTTCTCCTCCTAAAACTTTAAAAAGTAGGTAGTAAGATATTTTTCTCCCCTCTCCTGGGTACACCACCCAGAAAAGATAGCTAAGATACCAAAACTACAGTGCTGACTGCTCTCCAAGACTCAGGTAATGTTGCAAAATAATCCAAGACAGTCATTGTAAAACTTTTTAGAGATGTCTGCAACTCCATGTTTACGGGAGTATTCAGTTGTAGACACATAGTTGAGGGACATGTTAAGGGCCCAGGATGTCTTTTATAGGGCTAGTGGAAGAAGAAGTGATGTGCGTGTCTTTCTTAAATTTTACCCAGCATATTTCCCTGCCTTGCTGCAGGGGCTGGAGTCTGCCTTTAGAGTGTTTTTCTTGATGATGATTTCAGCAGGAATGATGTCACTACATTCAGGGCTACTTTTCCTCACAAATCCAAGGCAAGGGCCACCCCTAGAAAAACCCCTCCCCCTGACTGCACTAGAACCCTCCTCAGCTCAAGAAAGGGTGGTGGAATTGGATCATACAAGTTGCCATGTGTTAGGTGCACAAGTTCCACCCTTTACCTCCCTCTTCCCTTTGTGCGGGGACTGAAGGAAGGAGGGAGTTTAGACAAGAGCCCATCCCATCCCCTCCCAAAAGACATATCCTCTGTGGACACAGGCCCTGAACATTAGCCTAAAACCCTAAGGTTCATCTGTCTTCAAGAAGCTGTGACAGCGAGAGGCAGAAGCACATTTCTCACATTGCCCCTGCATCTAAGAGATGGTGGGGAAACTGCCATGAAAGTGTGATTCTCCTCTCAGAGATTTTAAAATCATTTTTTATTCCAAGTACATTTTTTAGGGGAATGGGAGGTCAGACAAGCTGCATTTCAGAAATGCTGTAGTAATGGTTTTTAACACCTTTTTTTTACTCTTCTTGCTGGTGCTATTTTGTAGAATAAGGAATAACTTAGACAAGTTTATGGGGCTTTTATACAGTTTTTTTAAAATCTCAGACTTCTATTTTTATGTTAATGTTTTCATTAAAATTTTTTTAGTAAGTGGAGACACATAACAAGTATGGGGAGAATATTGTGCCTTGTTTCAACAGTTTTTGCTAATTGTCAGGGCAAACAATAATGAATACTTAATTTTCCTTAATCTGTCTCATTAAAATTAGTAGTTCTCTAAAAAAAAAAAAAAAGAAATGATGCAAAATTTCACTAAACAAAGTAATAGGAATTCAACAGTGGTTGCTGTATTGCATGATGTTATCTTCAAATTAGTTGTTTACAGTACCAGATATAAACATGCAAAATTGGTTTAAAAAAGGCAAAACAACAACAAACATGTTATAAGAAATTAAAAAGAACAGAAAAAAATTAATCATTAACTGCTCTTCTCAAAATTCCAGCAGAAATTGGCAGTGCAATTATCCAAATTATCTTGCATATATATAA
>NW_004524583.1:320632-336233 GCF_000260255.1 Octodon degus
AGGAGTATAATGATCCAAACAATCCTGCATCTATATATATATATATCTTTCCCCCTCTTTCTTTTGTCCTTTTCCTCATTCCAGTTTTTCCTTCCCATTGAACAAATTCTTTCCCTTTCACAGTATCTACTGTACCTTTCAGATTTTTATTTACTTTTTCAGGTTCTCACACTAGCGAGACAATAAGATGTTTGCGCATGTGGATCTGATTTATTTCACTTACCATTATAGTCTTTAGTTGAATCCATTTATCTACAAAAGCCTTGAATTTATCCCTTTTATAGCTGAGTAATACTCCAATGTGTAAAAATGCCACATCTTTTTATCCATTCCTCAGATGGGCATTGATGTTGTTTCCAAGATTTAAAACTATGACAAACTGTGCTACAAGAAAGCAATTCTGCGAAATTCATTCCTGGAGGCAAGTATTACACTGATATCAATACTAGAGGAGGACCTAGCCAAAACAGAGAACTACAGGCCAATCTCTCTAATGAGCATACTAGCAATAAAAGACTAGCAAACAGAATGCAGCAAATCATCAAGAAGATCATACATCATGACCAAGTGGGATTCATCCAGAAATGCAGGGATGGTTCAATATATGCAAATCCATAAATATAATACACCATATCAACAGTGTCATGTTTTTAATGGGCATTTGTTTTGAGACATTGTGAATTGAAAGTAAAATTAAAACTATGGTCTCTTACAAGTAAAATAAGTTCTTTTGTTCTTAAAAATTTAAACCACAATCTCTTATTCTGCCTAAAAAATGCTTTACAGATATCCAGGTTAATTTAGGTATAAATACCAATTATTTCCATCTTATTACAAGTTTGAATGAAAACACACTTTTTTAAATAATGAAGTTGTTAAAACCCTTAATTGGTGGACTTGCTGCTCCTCAAATCCCAAATCATGCATTTGGGCTGCTCTTTCATTGGAAGCAGTAGCTCTGCAACTCCCCTTTTCCTTTAAATATGAGAATGGTTCTATTTCAGTGTGCCCTGTAAGGTGTCTCTGGAACACTGTGCTACAGGACTCCAGTGACATTGATGCAGTCCTCTCTAAATCCATCAAGCTATTTTCTCCTGAGCACAATGAACTCCTCTTGGGCTCCTTGTACAGAACATTTGTCCTGTGTTTATTTTCTTTTTTTTTATATGAATTCTTAAGGTGGGGGTTTACAGGGTGTATAGGGTCTCACTACATAGATAGTACTCATAGTGATTCACCTGTTTTCAGCCTCCTAAGTTCTGGGATTATAGGCACACACCACCATGCCCAGTCTCAATTGCCATCTCAGTGCATCCTAGGGGCAGGGTCAGCACGGCTTGTCCTGTGTTTAGAGCTTAAAAATTCTTTGCAGGAGGAGATGTCAGGGTACCAAACTGCACTCAGGTACTATATTACAGGCATCTCATTATTTCCACCAGCCTGATTGAACTTCACCCCATCACCTTGAAGGCCAGGGGATCCATGAGTCTTTTGGAAGTTCTTTGTTTACTTGAGGAAGCAAAATCTCTTTTACCTGAATCCATACTGGGTTTTAATTCAGAAAGTCTCCATGCACCTTCTCGGGCATCCTGGCCTGCTTTTCAGAGCCCAAACAGACTCTTTACAGGCTACACCCATTCACAGCTTTTTTTTTTTCTAGCTGATCTCGGTAAGTCACTCATATAGGATGACTATATTCCTGGTTTACCTGGAACAATCTCAGTTTATATTTGGTGTTCCAGTACTGTTTTGCTCTCCAATGCATCATGGTTGGGATAACAATTAAGTTGGTCCTAATTCATGTCTTCTTTGTAATTCATTGATTATTTCACTTCTATTATTTAAAAAAAAAACCTGCTGTCTTTCATTCTTCTTTACATTTTTAATGTGTGATCTTCTCAGTACATACATCAAGGATCGTCCTGTCCCTGGGCACACTGAGCTGGCCACTGAAACCAGGCGTGGTGGTGCACATCTATAATCCAAGCACTGGGGAGGCTGAAAACAGGAGAATCACTGAGTCCAAGCTATGTAGTGAGACCCTGTACCCAATACAAATTATTTCCAAAACTTAAAACAACGACATTATCTCACACATACAGTTTCTGCAGCTCAGAAATTTGAGAACAGTTAAGAGAATGGGTCTGGTTTTGGGGATGGAGGTCTCTCAAGAGGGCATAGCCCAGATGTTGTTGATCAGGATGGCAGTTCCCCTGAAGCCTGGAATGGAAGCTGGAGAATATGTTTCTAAGGTGGCCCCTTTGCCAGGAGAGCTCCTCAGCACTGGCTGTTAACAGGAAGTGTCGGTTCCTTGTGGTTAGAGCTCTCCGCAGGGGTGCCTGAGCTTTCTCACAGGACAGCATTTGGCTTCTCTCAGAGCCAGTAATGAAAGAAAAGGAGAAGCAGTTGCAATGTCTCTTGGGACAGAGCCTCAGAAATTGTACTTTATCATTTCACAATATCTAATTGGCTCCATGGTGTAGCAGCGGAGAGGGCTGTAGGATAAAAGCTTCTGTCACTGTATACATTGAAAAGGAAAACTCTTTCTTTGGAGGGTGAGAAACTACAACAACTAAATATGAACTTTACAGGTACTTACAACTTATATATGTGTATGTACATATACCATAATATATACTTTCTCTAGAATAAAGGGGCTACACAAACATAAATATATTTCAAAATGCTAATCATTGGATGAGCATAAAAATACAAATACCTTGTTTTCATTTTCTGACTAAAGTAGAAAACAATTTTGAAATGCTGTTTTTATTAAAAAGCCTACGAATTTTCATACATTTTTATATTACTTATTCTTTCATCAACAGATTGTAGTTGACATTTTACTATCTGCTAACCAAGGCACTAGATCTTAATGAGACAGTCCTTGCCTTCAAATTGCTGAGTGGTTCAGGTAGGGGAACAAGTGGAAAATCATGCACATTAAGAGTTGGAGCCAACAGTTTTGTTTTGTTTTGTTTTTTGCAGAACCAGGGATTGAACTCAGGCCCTTGTGCTTGCCAGGGAAGCACTTATTCCACCGAGCCATCTCCCCGGCCCCTCACAGTTTTTATAGAAGTGTAGAGAAAAATATCAGCTTCAGTCTTTTGGGGAGAAGGATGATAAAATTCTTCCAAGTATTATGATATGATATTTGAATAGAGTCCTGAAGCATGATTAAGAATTAGGCAAGCAAACCCACAGTGAAGGTGTGGAGCATTCCAGACAGAAGGAATGCTGCAGCCACTGGTGTTAAGACCAGAGAAAGGAGAATGTTCTGTCCTTGGAATGGTGAGAGAGCTGGTTTGCAGATTAGGTTTGCTTGAGAGGCGTGGGCAAGCAGAGTGCATGTGGAACAGACCACGAACATCCTCCTGAGCCTCATTAAGAAGCTAAAATTTAACTTGAGAGCAATGAGGAAACCGTTGAGGAATTTGCCAAAAGAATGAAATACTGATGTTTAGGAAAATTATAGCAATGACCATTTAGAAGGTGGATCAGAGAGCATGAGTCTGGTAGCTCAAAGAACAGTTGGAAGGCTACTGTAGCCATAGAAATGAGTGTCAACCGGAAACTGAAGCGTAGACTCTGCTCTAGCTTCTGATTTCATGAAAAATTGGCACAACTATACGTAATAGAAGAGTAATTTTTAATCTCTTCTCTGTGACTAGTCCTTAGCATCTCTGTCTGGCACCTGAGTTCCCTTTCGTATTATTTTGCTGGCCTTGTGCCATAGGAGAAAGTGCGTGGTTGCTCTTGTGAGGTATTTCCCCACCAAGAACTTTTTAGCCTTGCAATAGCCATGCTTCATATATTAAAATAGCCATTTGCACTCAAATTCAAAGACACCAAAGCGGAATAGTCATTAGTTGGGGTCACTCAGAAGGAGAAGAGAAGCAATTATTGTTTAAGATATACAGAGATTTCATTTGGGATAATGAAAAGATTCTGGAGATGGACAGTGATAATAGCGCCACAGCAATCAAATAACCCAGTGCCACTGACCTGTACATTAATGATTAAAATGGTGAATTTTATTGTATATATATATATATATATATATATATATATATATATAACCAAAATAGCAGTTTTTGGTGAGCTGTGAGAACAATCATGGGAACTGTGAGAACAAATCAAAACAGAAACTTACCCTACTTGGAAACATTTTGGTTTTGGTTTAGTGAGCTGACAAATTCCTTATTATTTACTCCAGCTAGATGTAGATTTTTCTGTTATGTGAATCATGAGGCATTCCACTAAAGTCATCTTTAGAAAAAAATTAGCTGTTGCCCATGTAAAAAATAACCACTTATTTTTATACATTAAGAAACTTGAGGCTCAAGAAGGCTGACAGTTTGAGCAGCAAACCTGGGTTTCAGTCTAAGGTCTGTTTGGGGGAAATTTTCACACTGCCTTATCACAGGCTAACACAGTCTCAACTGATTAGATAAACAGGATCTCCAAATATAGGCCCTGTTCTCTAGCCAAGAGTTATATTTTCTAATCAAAGCTATTTCTTTTGACTTTGACAGTTATTTATTAACATTTACTTGTGCTGACTCTGAATTTTCCAATGGTTAATGATAGTCTCTTGAGAAAGTCTACTGTCACAAGGT
Organism: Octodon degus; assembly: GCF_000260255.1. NCBI lineage: Eukaryota > Metazoa > Chordata > Mammalia > Rodentia > Octodontidae > Octodon > Octodon degus. The sequence goes on from NW_004524583.1 coordinate 325,252, forward strand.
GTTTATGAAGAAATGGCATGCTCTTATTTTCCATACTTAACTTTTATTTTTATATTTTATTTTATTTTTGTGGTGCCAGGCATTGAACTCAGGACCCTGCGCTTGCCAGGCAGATGCTTATTCTACTGAGCTATCTCCCCAGCCCCTTAAATTTTAAACAACAACAACATTTACAACTTTGGAATACCACCTGCTTTATTCAGAATGAACTCTGCTTTAAACTTTTTTCCTGTTTTTGTTTTTGTTTTGTTTTGTTTGGTGGTACCAGGGTTCAAACTCAGGATCTTATACTTTCCAGGCAGGCAAACATTTAGTGCATTGAGCTATCTTCCCAGCCCCTCTGCTTTAAACTTTCAAAAATTCATTTTTCAAAGCCATACTGTATTTTATTCTTATTCTGAATATTTGCAATAAAGTGGTTGAAATTACTTAAGATATAGATTAATGTAGCTTTTTTATTTATTTATTTTTTTTGGTGGAACCAGGGATTGAACTCAGACCCTTGCACTTATCAGGGAAGCCTTTATTGCACTGAGCCATCTCCCTGGCCCCTTAATGTAGCTTTTAAATAGAACTTTATATCATTACAAGTAATGTCACTATTTTTCAAATTTAATATCATTATAGATAGCAATGTGCAAATTATTCATTTATTGTAACCTATATTTATCAAATATATTTATTTATTAAAACATCCTATGCCAGCAATTCAGTGATTTTTTTCAAATTCCTTCTACATAGTTCTCCAAAGTCAGTTAATGAGCTATGCAGGAAACTTGTTACTTCATAGTCATCTATTATTTTTACCCCAGCCAGAATTAAACAATTTGATCACCTACCTCAATCAATAGAATTGGCTTCAAGAGATTTCAGACTATAAATAAAATTCAACTCCAATTTCAAAGGTTGAAAAATTGACAAACAGGAAGATAAGTAAAAGATCCTTTTTCTCTCTCAGGATGTGACTAGTAACAAGGCAACCTTTGATGCTATCTGATGCCCTATTTTAAATGCCACCTTTCTTCCTCCAATTGTTATCACATTTCCTTGAATTGCAATTGCTTTTCTTCAGAGTACTTACTACTACCTGACATCTATTGGTCTCTCTTTATTTTTTATGTATTTAGGACAGGGTTTACAGGGTCTTCCTACACGGATTGGACTTGTAGTGATCTTCCTGTTTTCAGCCTCCCAAGCACTGGGATTACAGGCTGTGCCACCACACCCAATTTCAATTGCCATCTCAGCGCACCCCAGGGGCAGGGCTGACACTGTATGCCGGGATTGAACCCTGGTCCCTGTGTCTGTCTAAGCAGGCGCTTTAATCTGTTGATCCATCTGGCCCACCCTAGGTCTCTCTTAATAGTAGCATGTGATTCCCTCCAGAGCAGATGCTTGATCCATTTTGTCTTCTGCACATCCCCAACCCTAGAATAATGTCCAGCATGTAAGAGGTGATCTATAAAAATTTTTGAATGAAATAATATAAGGAAGATTTGTTACTTTCCATATAGTGTTTTGTATAAATTTTATGAGCCCATAATTTGATGCAAATATAAGGTTAATTTTTATGTCTGCTTTTGTTTTCACTGTTACTGTTTTGTTTATTTATTTCTTATTTATTTTTTTGGCAGAACTGGGGATTGAACTCAAGCCCTTGTGCTTGTCAGGCAAGCACTTATTCTACTGAGCTATCTCCTCAGCCCCACTGTTACTGTTTTATATGGAGAGTTAAAGAAACCCTCTGGTTCAATGGCAGCATAGATTTTCTTCTTTTAATCTTCCTTCTTTAAAGTGGTAACTCATAGTTGAGTTTCTATCTGGGGTTTTTGTCATTTCTCCTTTTAACTATATTTGCTTGACACTGATTTACAGTGTTAATGCCTCAACTGTATGGCAGAATGATAAGGATGAAAATTAATGTAAAATTACTCCATGCTCTCAGAAGCTAATGATCTTCTTGAAAGAACAAGAACTCACATGGGATGATCAGACTATGTTTTGCAGAATCTCTTCTCAGATTAGGGCAAGTGATCTGCTTTGGTATCTGTTGAAGAAATGACCCAAGGCCCAGACCATGAGCTCATCAAGGACATGTGGAACCCAAAACGTAACGTGGCCCAAGCTATGTGCTGATGGAAAACCATCACACATTCCTGCTTTCTCCAGCTGTATGGGCCGCTCCCTGCTTACATTCTCGTCCTCTTCTTCTCAGCTTCTAGTATTGTCGCGAGAGTCCTCTTTTTGTCACAATATATACTATTCATACTCTCACACCCACATGATTTCTTTCTACTTTATCTTTTAACCCGCCTCCCAAATTTATAAACCTAATTCCCATCCTCTTGAGGTCTATTCTCATGCATCCCACTGCCTCTTTACCTGAGTACCAGAGTGTCTACATGAATTTCAAACACATTTCTTTTTCTTTGCCTCCAAATGCTTCTCTCAGTTCCATCTCTTAAAAATACATGAGTAAGAAAACTGCAGAAGGCAAAACCTCAGATAAAAAGAGACTACCATATTTGTTTGTTTTTGCTGTCTCTGCCACCATGACATGAGCTCCCGGAGGCCAGGAGATGTTCACTGTTTTCACCCTAATGACTGGAAGTGGCTGGCATTGAGAAAATCTTGGTGAATGAGTGACTTGCTATCTTGTTTGCTTCACATGTTTTGCTATAAAATGATACTTTGAATTTTGTAATCAAAACCTAAAATGCATGCTTATAGAGACAAGAAATTAAAAAGGATGAACCCATCTGGAAAGACAGGCATAGGAGGCAGAGCCAAAGAAGAGAATGGAAACATGAGGACAAGTGGACAGTTAGGCACATTCTGCTGGGCAGACAACCTGGGACTCTCATGAACACTAGAGCCCACAAAATGTCCCAAGCAAGATCCCGAGGTGCCAAGCAGTTACTGCCACGGATTCTGTGTGAAGCCCACTCCAGGAATGAAAGAGGCTTCTCCAGTGGGAGTGGACTCTGCAGTTGGGTGCAGCCCTCATGGGCACTGATTTTTATGTGAAGAGGAAGCTGGCAGTGCTGCACAGAGAGCAAAATACCTGCCAGTTTTCCCCAGTGACTGTGTACTCAAGACTTCTAGGGAAAGATTGCTGGGTCTTCTATCATTCCTAGAACAACATTTGCACTTTGGACTAAGGAAAAAAAAAAAAAAAACAATTGGACCATTTTCATCTTCTTGGCTGTACCAAAGAAAGAGCATAGAGAAAAGTACAACCAGTGTGTTCCCCTTCAAATGGGACTGATGTAAATCTCCTTGGCATAAACGTGCCAATGGCCACAGCTTTGAAACTACCCCTCCCCAATCCCAGTATAAATCTCCAAGCAGCCAATTCATATGCCCAGAAGGCTGTGCCTCTCTTACAGAATAGCAACCAATAAAACTCCAAACTTTAAGCCACTGACCTTAGAGATTTAAAATGAGCCATTAAGTCATTCACAAAACTCCTTCATTTCCACTAGGGCAAGAGCCTTTAAATTTCTCTGGTTTTAAGATTGACATTTTCTTAATTAAACAGCTTTCCACCTGGGAATAGATGCCCTCTAGATTTTTCCAACAAACCCTATAGTAATTATGTGAATTAAAAAAAGAAAAACACCAATAACTGTGCTTGAAAGTTTGGGCCATTCTATCAGGTAATTTATATTTTGAAAGAGTACACGTATTTTTCAACTTCAGATTTATCAAAAAATGTGACCTCGTTGATATTTCAGGTCCAGTGTCAAGTATTTGTTTGGCGGAGAAACCTTTTCTCCTAGCTCCCCGAACACCCATAACATCTCAGGATTCAGGTCCTGAGTTGCTCCTACTCTGAACACTGAGGCAGAGGACAGTTTGTTTTCACTATTCTCAGAGACTGAATGTAGCTGAAACTGAACCCAGGATGAATGTCTGCAAGGGGAAGGGGAAAACATGACCTCAGAGTGAATACTGCGCGGGTGTTTGCCGCAAATATGATAGAAGGGCCTTTGTAGGCAGCATCACAGAGCAGGAGACGAGGCCTCCATCCATTGGAAGACTGAAAATCTCAATCAGGTGTTTCCCCTCTTTCTTTTTTTCTTCAATTCCTCTTAGGCAAATGATTTTTTAGAGTAACACAGCGATGTCTTGAGTTCAGTAACATCCAGTACGTGTTACTTTGTGCAGCCGAACCAGGCGCCTGTGGTGGAAACCTCGCCTGCTTTCTGGTGTGCTCTCCCAGCGCTTTTCCAGGTATTTGGGTCTTGGGTCACGGAAGCTGTAGGTTAAGTGTGGATCTGACCCTGTAGGGCACAGCTTTCTGGCTGTCTCCTTACATTCACTCCAATTCTCATCAAATAAAGACTCCTGGCCTCATTTCTCCATAGATTCTTTCTTTCACTCCCACGAACTACTGTGCATTCAACGTCAAGTCAGTGAAACCTGGAAGTAGCATTTCTAAAACCTACTTTAAATTTTAATTTGTTATTATTATTTTAACCTTTGTCTGAATCAACATCAATTTCTCTGTCTCCAAATTTGGACCCAGGTCAGTGCTAAGTGACAGTATCTTTCTTGGATTACAACACGTGTAAAGATTTAAATGGAGGACTTTTTAATACAGAACTCTTAAATCATGGACTAGAAATTGAGAATCTTTGCAAGCTATAAATCTTACAGGCTTCTCTAGAAAGAAGTTGTGAATCTGTTCCTTAATGGTTCTTGTTGAGCTTGTGCTTCTCAGAATTCCAGGCAACAACAGTAAGGGCTGCAGGGTTTTTTTGGTTTTTGTTTTGTTTTGTTTTGTTTTGTTTTTGTTTTGTTTTTGCGTACCCACGTAAGGGCATGAAGACGGAAAAATTCTTAGCAAGCAAGAGGAATCCGGCTTTTGGTTCTGTTCAGGTATGATGAACGGAATCCGAGAATCCCGCTCGGACCTTCTCCGCATGTGTTTAGCGCGCCCTCTAGTGATTGAAACTCGCAGAAGGGAAGAAAGCTGGCTCCCAGGAAAATAGAAGTACTGGGCTGTTCTCTGGACTAGAGTAGTTTCCCTTTTAGGTCAGCCTCAGCTTGTTAAATAGCTGTGATTTAATCTTAGCAGTGCACAGGCTATGAACGTTATATACAAGTTGGGATGTGTGGAACATGACATATTCAGGAAAAGGAGAAAAGAGTTTGATAATCTACCGAGAAAAGCAAAAGTACAGCTATATAATGACTCAGAAAATAAGACTCTAGAGATGCATTAGTTGAGCAAATAATGAGACCCTCCTATGAACATGGGAAACACAAAAGAGAATTAAAGGAACAAAAGATAGCAAAGATGAGGGTGGAAAAATGAAAGGAAGCAGGGCAACATTTTGCCTCATAGACAGTGCTGACCTAGGCTCCAGTATCAGAACTACTACTCGCCTTTTGTGCAAAAGTAGGCTATTTAAATTCACCGAGCCTTAGTTCATTCATCTCCTTAGTGAAGACTGCCTTACAATCCCTTGGAACGCTCTAAATATAAGAATATACAGAAGGACCAAACCCAAGGTTCACATGGAAATGCTCACTAAATGGTAGTTGCTGGTAGAGAGAAGAGATTGGGGGAAGGAAAAGGAAAGGAGAGAAAAAGAAAGAGTCCCAGAAAGGGACAATGCAGAGCACATTAAAAAATAATGATAGAGGAAACTGCATTGTCCACTGTCCAGTGAGCACAAGGAAGTGGATCGGCTTAACAGTTAACCTTGTTCATGTATCCTCAAGGTTCTGAGCAGTACTGGAACAGGGCTTCCCTTCTCACTATCCCTTCTCACTACCCTTTGGAGTTTTCCACCTTCCTGCAAGACTTCCTCTGTGCCATGCTCAGTCCTTAGTTGAAAGAAAGGCAAACAGGACATGGGGATATGGGGAAGAACAAGGGAAGCAACCCAGAGTGAGGTCTTATCCTGTGAGAGAAGCTATTAGCATGGCCAAGCTTGTAAAGAGACTTCTGAGAAGCCAAGCTGCCACTGTCTGTGACACTTAACCCTGGCTCCAGGAGGCTAGAAGAAATGTCTGTGAACATGAAGCATCTTCCCTCCCACACTACAATCTCAATGCCAATGGCAGACGCAGGAGGGAGAAGCCCAAACTGCCTCAGTCTCTCCTTTAGAGCCTGAAATGCCTACTTGTAAGGATTGTCTAAAGCCAGCCAGATACCGAAAGCCACTTGAAGGCAACACACACACACACACACACACACACGCACACACACATCCCCCAAGAAACCCTTTTGTTTGCCGTCTGTAGCCAGAGCATTGGCAATCAGAATGCCCATTCACCGACAAAATGTAATAGCAACCACAATCTCCAGGGACAGCAGCCATTGCCTGAATTTCTGACCTTTCACCAGTTTCCTCCATGCCAAGGAGAAACCCGGATCAAGAACACAGTAATATGATCCCCAATTAGCATAATATAGAGACAATCTAGTCAGGTTTTCCGTGCCCTTATCCAACCTCAAACAAGCATAAAGCAGGAGGAAAGAGATATAAAAGTATATATGAGTGGAATTAGAAATAGATATTCACTATCTGGTATGCACAACCAAGCTCTGAACACAAATGAATGTCTGCCTTGAGGAAAACCCAAGCAGCCAGAAGCAGAAATCTGAGACTCACCCCCACCCCCCAAGTGCACTGTGAGAGGAGACAGGCAGAGAAGTTGCCCTGATTACTTGGCATGAAAGGGGTTAAGTCCACAGTGATTCTATCCTAAAGTGATTCCTGACATGGTGAAGTTTCAAAACTTCCCCCCAGCTGGGGGGTGCAGGCCCTCCCTTCTCACAGAGTCCGATCTGGATGTGCTGAAATGGGAAGGAGGTGTGTTCTGCTGATCTGTTAAATTCTTAGTGAAGTTTCCTTGATTCCTAGTGGCTGATGCTGTTTGAGTTTGGTTTGGAGCAAAACTAAGGTAGTCCTGACATTTCTGGGACTGCATCCAGACAAGAGGAAGAAGAAAAAGAAGGAGGAGGAAAAGAGAAGGAAGAAAAGGTAGGGAGAAGTGAAGAGAGACCAGAAGTGTAGGAAAGGGGAGAAATCCTTTTTCAACATCACATTCCTGCGTTTTCCCTGAGCCTGGAAAACATATTAATCCCAGCGCTTTTACACCCGGAAACAAAGGGACAAAGCCAAACTGTGGGAGAAAGGGTGATAAGAAGGATCCTGGAACTCTACAGAGGGAAAAAGCAAGCTTTAGACATCACCAGGACTCCACCGTAAGGAAAGTTTTGTGTCACTATAAGGGACGGGCACACAGAGACACACAAGATCGAGGAGAAACTGCAGACAAATGGAGACACAAAGACTGACAAGGACAGCACCTTTCACCTCTTCCCACTCGTCCAGAAGGTAAAAAGTCACAGCCAGAAAGGAGAGAAGTTGGGTCTGCTCTCTGACCAGGACAGGCTGTGATCTGCAGCGTGAACTGGAGCTGCAGCCCACCCGCTTTGTATTGCTCACCCTCAGCCGGCCAGCTGGGAGAGAAAGGGTTGAGAAGGAAAGTGTTTCATCTGGGAAACTGTCCTGGGGACCAAACTTCAGATTTCTCTCGGAATCCTTTCTGCCTTATGAGTCACCATGTAAGTGTGCAATCCTGTCTGCATTTGGTGTGTTTGTTTCTTTGTTGCTTATTTGAAGAAATGAAATGTGAATGTTCACATAGGTAATATGCTCAGTTTGTATTTTCACTGGAGCATCCAGAGAGCGAGTGAAACAATGTGAAAAAAAAAAAAAAAAAAAAGATTCCCTGCCTGGGAATCTAAATTGACTTTCCTGCATGATGTTACTGTCTCTGATAAGTGCTGACAAATTACAGAGGCTTAAAAGCAGCAGGATCTAATCTATTTTTCATTTTCTAACCTCCCTCCTTTTTCTTCCCTTTCCCCTCCCCTTGGCAAAGATAGAGAAAAGATAAGGACCAGCTTTGTTTGCAATTAAATGATTTTCTTTCTTTTTCCTTCTCTCCCCTTTTTGGCTTCTGACCCCTCAGCACCCTGAAGCAAATTAGACAATGACGCGGAGAATGGGACCAGGTCTGGCCATGCTGTTGGCAGTGTGGCTGGTGTGTGGGTCAGAACCCCACCCCTCTGTCACCAATAGAGCCAGCCATGGAGGGCGGAAAGTGCGTTTGGCCTCCCTGGTGAGCAGCCGGCCAGCTCGGTTTCTGAGGCACACGGGGAGGTCCCGCGGAACTGACAAAGCTACTTTGGAAGAATTAAATCCTCAGCCCCTTCAAAGAAGGAGGAACGTGCCAGTGTTGAGGCTAGATCGCCCCACGGTGCTGCCACCCCCATTAGGCATCCGCAGGGCTCCCTTGAGACCTGAGGTGAGATCCACAGCCAGAAGCGCCCTGCGTGACATGGTTCGAGATGAGGGATCCTCCTCTCGGTCAAGAGTGTTGCGTTTCCCCTCTGGCTCCAGCTCGCCCAACATCCTTGCTGGCTTTGCAGGGAAGAACAGGGTGTGGGTCATCTCGGCCCCCCATGCCTCCGAAGGCTACTACCGCCTCATGATGAGCCTCCTGAAGAATGACGTGTACTGTGAGCTGGCCGAACGGCACATCCAGCAGATCGTGCTGTTCCACCAGGCAGGTGAGGAAGGGGGCAAGGTGCGAAGGATCACCAGTGAGGGCCAGGTCCTGGAGCAGCCCCTGGACCCCAGCCTCATCCCAAAGCTGATGAGCTTCCTGAAGCTAGAGAAGGGCAAGTTTGGCATGGTGCTGCTAAAGAAGACCCTGCAGGTGGAGGAGCGTTACCCTTACCCCGTGAGGCTGGAGGCTATGTACGAGGTCATCGACCAAGGTGCCATCCGCAGAATAGAGAAGATCAGGCAGAAAGGTTTTGTGCAAAAGTGTAAGGCCGCCGGCGTAGAGGGCCAGGTGGTGGAAGAGGGGAGCAGTAGTGGAGGAACAGCAAGCAGACCAAGCCTGGGCAGTGAGGCAAGGAAGGAGAACTCAAGGAGAGCACAAGTCTCCCCAACCAGAGAGACTAGGGTAAAGGTGATGAGAAAACTGGCTACCACCACTGTGGCTCCTCCCTCACCTCCACCAACCCCAAGGGCTACCACGTTTCCTCCTGCCTCAGCCACAACAACTGTGCGGGCCACGGCCAGGGTGGTCACAGTAGCTGCGAGACCTCTGACCACCACAACCTTGCCAGCCACCCAGAGGCCCTGGACTCCCTGGGGGCACCCCTCCCCAGCCTCCCACAGGCCGCCTGCAACCACAGCTGGGGTGACCACTGAGAAGGGGCCCTCAGTCTCAGAGAATCTTTACCCTCCACCCAGAAAGGAACAGCAGAGGGAGAGGCCACAGGCCACCAGGAGGCCCAGCAAGGCCACTGGCTTTGACAGCCACACAGTCACCCCTCCCACCACCTCAGAACCCAGCACAAAGGCTGCTGGCCCAGGCCGTTTCCAGGACAACCACACAGATAGGCGGGAACATGGCCATCGGGACCCAAATGTGGTGCCGGGTCCTCACAAGTCAGCAAAGGGCAAACTTCCCAAAAAGAAGGTCCAGGATAAAATTCTTAGCAATGAATATGAGGATAAGTATGAGCTCAGCCGACCTACGGCCTCTCAGCTGGAGGAGGACCTGCAGGTGGGGAACATTCCCTCCCAAAACGCAAAGGAATCTAAAAAGCACGAGAAACTGGAGAAACCTGAGAAAGAGAAGAAAAAAAAAGCAAAGAATGAGAAACCAGACAAGGCATTCAAGAGTGAAAAGCAAATAAAGAAGGCTGAGAAAAAGAACAAACAGGAAAAAGAGAAGAGTAAAAAGAAAAAAACAGGGAAAACTGAGCAGGATGGATACCAGAAACCCAGCGGGAAACAGCCCCCACCAAGTCCCAGAAAGTCAGTGACTGACCTGCTGGCATCCTTCGAAGGCAAACGCAGGCTCCTCGTAAGTAATCTTCTTGGCTTTGTTCTGTGGGCAGAGGCAGGGCATAGTTGTGTTTGTCTTGTGAGTTTTGTGCATGCCAGACTGTGGCTGAGCCAAAGCTTAGAAAGTTTGACAAGAGAGGACTTCCAGGCCAGGAGCTCTCTTCAGTGAGATGGTTCTATGGACCTCTAGCTAGCTCACAGCTGCACAGCACAGAGTCTGTCCCTGGATAGGAAGCAGTGGCAGCACCTAGAGTCCCCTTCTTCCAAGCCTGACAGTTCCATGCTCATCCTTCTCTCTTCCATAGTACCATTTGGGATGTAGTTTCCATTTACCAGGTCCATATACTACAGGAAAAATGGAGTTTCCTGAATAGAATGTATTGATTCTAGCCACAATTTATGAGAAGCATTTCTTTCTGCTACAACTTAGAAGCTAGATGTATAGGTATGAAGAATATGATAGTTTCTTTTCTCTTCCTAAGTAGGTATTCATCAGTACTGGAAGACTCAAAAGGGAAAATAGGGCAGATTGGGTGTGAGTGGATTTTCCTGATAGGAAAGAGGTCTTTCTTGGTGTGACCTTTATGAATAGTTTTAAAGGCCATTGGCAGAAATCTTCTCCACATAAAGACTGTGTCCTCCATCCCTGCCTGACTACCAGTAAGAGCCAGGAGGTAGGGAACTGGCTCAGGGCTTCAACATCCAGTGCTTTAGAAATATATCTAGATTTAGAGTTCACACACATCGGTTCTTCTGGAGGCTCTATAACATGAGTACGTATGTGTGTGTGCACACACGAGTGTGTATACACGTGGGAAGGAGGAGACAAGCATTCTCTGCTTCCACTTACCTGTTGTCCTGACTGCCACTAATGTTGAGCAAAATTCATTTTAAAATCCTCTTTTGTTGACCACGGTTGCCACTATCCATAGAACGGTATCACAGTCTAGTTAAATCTAAGGAGGCCTTTGGGCAGGAATAAGCCATCTTTTAGTTAAGAACAATTATTAGCAGTGATACAAAGATGACTTTCTTTCTTCTTCATGTCTCCTGTCTCACTCTTCTAGGGATGGTCCCTCACTTCTTCTT
>NW_004524583.1:336563-341716 GCF_000260255.1 Octodon degus
GTGGTACTGGGGATTGAATTCAGGATCTTGAGCTTGCCAGGCAAGCGCTTATTCTACTGAGCTATTTCCCTGGCCCCAGCCATCATGTTACTGAGGATATCAAGGGGGGAAATGATATATTACAATTAACTCATAGTAAAAGGTTAATAAATTAATGTTGGCTGATCTAAGTTAAGAATGATTTTGCTCACACGCCTGAATGAGAGGGGCCTCTCGCACCACTGTGATAGCACCCATCCTGCTGAACACACAAGCTGGCTCCATGTGCTGCATTCACCCTGCAAAGGGGTTAGGAGCTCTTCCTAAAGCCATTTGTTCTCAGAGGGCCTTTTAGATTTTCCAGACTGGCCTAGATGGGGATTAGTGATCTAAGAAGGACCCTGGTAACCATTTATCTTTGGTTTCAAAGAGTTTCAATGTACATTTGAAATTTTAATCGGAGTAGAAGTCTTCCTAGTGTTTGCCTGGGTAGAGTATGTCCCAAATTCCTTTACCTGTTTCCATTAATAGTGAACTATATAGATTAGAATGATCTCTGGTTTTGTGTGTGTGTGTGTGTGTGTGTGTGTGTGCGTGTGTGTATGTTTTACTGTGTGCTTTTTGTATGTTTTCACAATTTTAAATCAGAGCCTTAAAGTACTTATACAGACCTCAGTTATTAGATGACAGGCTGTCAAGTAGTTTAGCAGTTGCATGGATCTTCCCAGACGTTATAAGCATCAAGAGGATCATTACAGTTAGAATCAAAAGAATCATTGTTGTCACAGAACAACTCTATCTGGTCCTTGAGTGTTTGTTAGGGGCCCTGTGGAGACAAACAGCCATCTTTGGGCCATGGAGGAGCAGCAATGGTGTGCTTTGCCCTGCACTTCTGGGACTTGGCCAGCCCTCTAGAGCACATCACCCAGCTCTGTCCTTCTAGCTGATTATGCATGCGAAGTGTTCCTCATGGTAAGGTTTTAGCTGGGGTAAAATAATCATGGGTAATATATCAGGATCATAATTGTGCACCCACCCAGCAAACAGCTCTCCATTAGCTCTAGTTTTTGAGTTAAAGGAAGGGGGTTTTCACACCAAATCCTTGATGTTAGTCATGCTTTTGATTGTTCCCTCTTTCTCTACTCTCCTTTCGTTAGGGATCTGAAAGCCCAGCTGGGTCTTTTCTGCTTTTGACACTCTCCCTGGTCATAAATTCTGAGCAAATGAAACACAAAGGGCAGCTTCTGCTGATGTCATATGAGGCAAAACAGAAACCAGCTTAAATCGCTCCTGGCAGTTTTGACTCTGAAACTAGCAAGAGAATCAGGTTTGTTATTAGAAAGAGAATACTAACAGGAGGCATTTCAGTCTTCCAATCCTCCATGTGCCCAGTCGGTGATTGTATCAGAAATATGTTTTCTGAAGAGTTAATGATGTGTGAAGTAAGAGTGGATTAGAAAAGACCAGATAAAATTAACATGACACAAAAGCAAAAGATAGAAAGAAGAGTTTCACCAGACAGGGAGGCGGCAACCACTGTTTCTGGGTGAAAGACATTACTGCTGTCAGTAAGCCTTTTCCACTCATTTTTTCCACCACACTCTGCTGATATTATCCATGAAGCTTAGTGACTCAACCAATATGCAGCAAGGCTTAGCACTCCCACACTACTTGAGTGTGGCTGACAACATTTAGGTCCAGCTGGCCTCATCTATTTAAGCATGCCCAAACAGAGCAGGTTTGCATTCCAAGGAATAGTGTAGACCTCTCAGCTCAACTTCCCAGTTTTCCAGTAGTCTTATGCTTCTGTTATAATCTATTGTAAAGGCCTGGTGCTTTGCATTTATTTAAATTACTCTCCAGATGGGAAAACATCACGTAACTGCTACTTGAGCTTATTACTTATAGACAAACCTTGGCAACAATGGTATAGGTTGAGGGTGGGCCAGTGGCATCCTAGATGACTTCAAATGCATTGTTGGTGGAGCCAGGAGTCCTATTCCTAGGCTGAAGTTCAATCCTTCACCACCCTTGCCTCTCAGAAGATCTAGAGTATAAGGCATACCCTGTAAGGGGCTTAGCCAAGACTTTGTGGTTGAATTTTCACAATCCCATAAGTCATGATTTCTTAAGTCCACATTATAGATGCGAAAGCCAAAAGAGAGGTTAGAAGTTGCCCAAAGAATATAGCTACGATGGGACAAAGCCAGAATTAGAACTCAAAGCTCAGTCTCAAGACAGGACCCTATTTTCTTCCTGGAGAAGAGTATCCTATGGCATATGCCATAAATTGAGAGGAAAACTAAAAATAATTGTTCTGATAGTTAATAAATATGTACATTTTAAATTCATTTTGAACTTTCAGTTCCCCACAGTGGTAGGATATAAAAATCATCAACATTTTGTGCCAAACATAAATATAGTTTCTACCTTTAATACTCACATAATTATCAGTGCTGACTTCTCTGGTCTTCCAGCAGTCAAGAAGGGTAGATTGAAACCCGTTTGACCTAAGCTGCAGATTTCTGGCTGTCAGTCTTGGATTAATGACAGTGAGAAAATAGGTAGGCTATCTTGGGCTACCTGAGACACAGGTGAAAGCCATCATCTGCTCCTTTGAGACCTACCAGCCTGTCAGTTAACAAGGGCCTTCATTCTTCCAAGTCCTGGAAGTTTAAGTTTTCTTCAGCAAATGAGTCTCTTGTGGGAGAATGTCTCTTTGGCTTTCGCATCTATAATGTGGACTTAATATTTTCTATCCTCAGAGCTCTGGATGTTGGGGACAGCCACCTACTTATTTGGTTTAAATTTAGAAAAGGATTTGAAGACTGCTTTACAAGGCAGATTACTAGCCTGAAAGTTATTTTTCAGAATCTTATAAAAATCCAGTGTCTTGGGTCAAACGTGGTATTTAGAGTAATCCGAGGCTTGGAATATCTTCTCGCTAGCATCTTCCCACTCCTGTTTGTTCCCTTTATTTGTACAGATTTCCTCCTCTTTCCTGGAACCCACTGAGCCAACACATAGCTTGGAACCACAGGACAATTTTTAATTCACAATACATGCCTTGATTTATTACCACTGAGTGGGAAAGAGTACAAATGATAGACAGTAACGTTTAACTGAAGAATTCTAGAATAATCTTTTTAGAAAGAAGAGAGTGGAAGTGGTTTCAATTTTAAATAGTGTTTAAAATGTTGTCAAACCGGGTATGGTGGCATACGTGTATAATCCCAGCACTCGGGAGGCTGAGGCACGAGGATTGCTTCAATTTTGAGGCCGGCCTTGGCTACAAAGCCCAGCCTGAACTGCATAGTGAGACCTTGCCTCAAAAAGAAAAAACAGTGCTGTCATACTGGAAAATGGATGTCATAGAAATGGCAATACACAGGGAGCATCCCCTAACGTGTCTCAAAAACAAAAACAGAGCAACAGATATGGGTGCGCTCAGGTGCAAACAGCCTATTTCTTAACTTACACAACCTTACAAGATTGGCACAGAAGCTGTTCCTCTGTAAAGATGACAAGGCTGAGGTTCATAAGATTAAGTGAACTTGTTAAGGGCTTACCAGAGGGCTCAACTAGGACAGAAGTGCCAGTTCTCCAGCTTTGGCTGTAGCCTTTTTCTGTGCCATTATGTCCAAGATTCCTTTCATTTCATAATTCAGACTGATCTGGCTATTGGTGGGAAAGAGGTCATTTAAGGGAGGAATAGGAGGAACCTCAGCAAGACAAAGTCTGCAACCAGATCCCAGAGGGCCGGAAGCCAGGAAGTGAGTCATGAGAAATAAATGCCACCTCACTGGTGGGCTGAGGCATCCTTGGTCAAAGGCTTGAGGAGAATAGAAGACTCAGAGATTTTTATTTATTTGAAATTGCCTCTGATTGCTGCTGATTGCCCCTGGACATGCACAGCCCAACATTACTGCATGCAGAGTTGTTTGGGAGAAAGAGCTGTTCTGTGATCAGACATTGTCTGAAATTCCTAATTGTAAACACCCACACAATTGGGGAAACTAGAAGAGTCTCTGAGAACTTTGAAAATCCCCTCCTATCATGGTCTGTCTGTGGATCCTCAGGGTTCGTAGCAAACTCAGAGAGGAATGAAATGAAGTCTCTGTGTGTATCTGAAGTTACAGAGCCAGGTAATTATCAGTCACCTACATCTGGCCAGCTGGGAAAGACACCACTCTCATCACATACGGCCACAAGCTTGCTAAATTAGGGTTAAGGAATCCAAAATCACTAACAGTAAATCTCTTCTGTTACCTTTACTTTCACAATTTTATGTTCTCACTTAGAAGTTTATTTTGTGTATTCCAAAATAGTGTTTTTATAAGCAAAGAACCAGAAAGAAAAAATAAAGATGTACCAAATTAAAATAAAACTACAAGATTCAAGCTGTTATCTGAAATCCCACATAGCTAATTAAAACACACTAATAAACTAAATATATCATCATCATACCTTTTTAGAGGAACTCTAAAGAGTGTAAGTCAATAATGAGTTTAGAAAAATTTTGCTACTTTTTCCCTTGTGCAATTTCATTTCTCAAACACTTCCTAGCCATCAAGTCCAACTGAACAAGCATATAAGTGTAAATAGAAAATGAACCAGAGTATGTCTATTTAAGATATGAATGAATAATGATCTGAGAAAAGAATTAAAAATTTATTTCTAACAAGCTTTTTAAGTGTTTCACTCAAAAAGCTTTTGAATATAGTTTAATTTTTTTTTTTTTTTTGGCAGAACCGGGGATCGAACTCAGGCCTTTGCGCTTGCCAGGCAAGCACTTATTCTACTGAGCTATCTCCCCGTCCCCTCATTTAATTTTTAAGAGAGACTATTTTGTCATGCATAGCAAATTTATAGCAGGGAAAGCCTGCAGATATCAATGAACATAGCTGACAGAGAAAAGTCAACAGCGAGGTCAAGGCAGGACCAAATTTCTTGCCCATTTCTGATAATATATTTGGAAGAGGTTAATGCCATGTTGGCTCCTCCTGTGAAATGCCAAGTAAATACCCACAAAATTCAGGCACAGTTTGTAAGCCTGGGTGGGTAAGGAGAAAAGTGGCTGCGAGATGTTTGGATAAGGTCAAATATAAGAAAATATTTATGAAAACATTTTTATAGTGGTTGTCTCCTAGCTCAGTGATGAGTCATTTGGTTTT
>NW_004524583.1:341927-351090 GCF_000260255.1 Octodon degus
TTTTTTTTTTTTAGTCATTTGTAAATAGATGGCATTCGCTGCAGACACCAGCCTGGTGAGGGACTTGGGATCAAGGAGATCAACGTGGACCTGATTGCTGTCAGAAAAAATGTTTACATCCTTCTACTTCCAGGATGAACAGGTTGATGCTAGCCTGCTTGTGAAGTGTGGCAAACAGTTCCAATGTCATTTTAATCAGTTAAGAGAATAAAGATCAAAATGAGAGAAGGCAGAAACGTGTTGAGCCATGATTGCAGGCCAGGGCATCATGTGATGCCCAAAACAGCCTTGCAAAACAAGTCTTCCTGTGCAGAGTTCATGAATAAGAAAAGCAAGACATAAGGAGTAATGACGGTAAAGAATGGAAGTGAGCAGAAACATCTAAGCTGTCTGGATTCATTTAAAAGAAAAGACGCCTGTGCACATGGCCCTTTCTGGTTTTCATTGGTTCAATTGGCTAACAGCAGAGTCTGTAGTTGAGTAGTCTGTAGTCACTGCCTGTCCCCCTTTCCAAATAATTTTGCCCAGCAAATTTGATGGTGTGAAGTAATGTTTGCTTCTTCTCACTGCCTTCAGCTGATCACCGCTCCCAAGGCTGAGAACAGCATGTACGCGCAGCAGCATGATGACTATCTGGAGAATTTCTGCAAGAT
This sequence comes from Octodon degus, assembly GCF_000260255.1. Taxonomy (NCBI): domain Eukaryota; kingdom Metazoa; phylum Chordata; class Mammalia; order Rodentia; family Octodontidae; genus Octodon; species Octodon degus. The sequence goes on from NW_004524583.1 coordinate 342,581, forward strand.
GGCCACCCGAAAACTGTCCGTCATCACTGTCCTCGGCCCTGTCAGTAACAGCTCCATGAAAATCGACCACTTCCAGCTAGGTTCTCTGAAGTATTTTCATCGTATTTTGTTTCTCATGTATAAGGTGGGGCAATCAGAGGGAGAGGCTTTGGGGGGCGGGGCGTCAAACCAAACATTCTGATGTCTGCGGTGTCTTTGTTCTCGTGAATGGAAGTCTGGCGGCCTCTTTATTTGCATCGCCATTGCAGGGAGGCTCTGGTTGATGTTTTCAGCACTTTTAAGTAAAAAGATGCAAGCACTTTATTTATTTATTTATTTATTTATTTATTTATTTATTTGAAAGTCAATAAGGTAGAAGAGAATGAGAAAAGTGACAGTGCAGGGAGAATCTGAGCAGTGCCCGGCCCCTTTCTCCGGGAGCCTATCTTGTTGCCTCTCCTGCCGGCAGCCGTCAAGCCACAGGTGACCCCTCACAGTGAGGACCAGCCAGTCCCCTGGAAGCACTTGACTTTGGCAAGCCCAAGCAGGGCAGTCACCAGAGTTGAGCAAGGCTGTTAAGCCAAATGAAAAGTCACTAAAAATATGGGAGAAACGTGTTGAGCTACATAGCAAGACCCTGTCTCATAAAACAAATAAACTCTCTCTTTTTCTCTCTCCAGCTCTCCTTCTCTCTCTGTCTCCTCTCTGTCTCTCTCCATCTCTGACTCTATCTATGTATCTATATCTTATATCCTATTAGTATTTAAACTAATTGAACTGCACCCAAGTCTTTTCGGAAAGCAGCAAAATTTGGCTGAGTTTGGCATTTTCACAATTTTTCATATTAATGGTGCATGTGATATCCATGAGGCACACAGCTCAGCGCAGGCCGCTCAGATCTAACTTACTGCGACTCTCACGGGAATGTGAAGGAGTTCTGCAATTAGTTAAGCCTCACACTTGAAAGGCCAAAATTGGACCCACTCATTTCCTTCATAATTAATATATCTCTAAACAGTTATTTTTAAAATATTCGTTTTAATTTTTTAAATGTATTTAGTACAGGGTCTATAGGATCTCTCTCTCTCTCTCTCTCTCTCTCTCTCTCTCTCTCTCTCTCTCATTGTTATTGTTGTTGTAGGATCTCATTACACAGATCGGACTCTTAGTGATCCTGTTTTCAGCCTCCCAAGTGATGGGATTACAGGTGAACACCACCAGCTCAGTCTCAATTGATGTCTCAGTGCGCCCTGGGGGCGGGGCTGGCCCTGCATGCTGGGGATCAAACCCTAGTCCCTGCATCTGCCTAAGCAGGCACTTTAATCCGCTATCTGGCCGGCCCTTAAAATATTCTTTTTACAGTCATTCCCAACTTTGCTGTTGCTTAGCGATAATCAAAATCCTTCAGAGTAATCCTTCACATTTTATCACTATGTATCCTGACTTTTTTCATAAAATAGTTTATGTGAAAACATCTGAAACAATATAAAAATATTTTCCTAAACCAGGCATGGTGGTACACACTTGTAATCGCAGCACTTGGGAAGCTGAGACAGGAGGATCACTACAAGTTCAAGGCCAGCCTGAACTACATAGCAAGACCCTGTCTCATAAAACAAATAAACTCTCTCTTTTTCTCTCTCCAGCTCTCCTTCTCTCTCTGTCTCCTCTCTGTCTATCTCCATCTCTGACTCTATCTATGTATCTATATCCTATATCCTATTAGTATTTAAATTCAGTACATATGACATCTCAGATTTTTTTCTGGTGTGTAATTTTGGGAAAAATAAGCATTACAGTCATAATTATGTCATGGTGATGTCAATTTGAATTGAATATATTTTAGCTTTCTTTATTATGCTATATCTTTATATTTTTGTGGTAGAAACACAACATGAGGTTGCCTTTATACATAATATTTAAGTTCAAAATATAGTATTATTAACCATAGGTAAAGTGTGGTATAGCAGAACCCTAGAACTTACACAGGCATTAGTATTCAGTTACATATTCTGTGTGGTCTTTAACTTACCTCCTCATGAAATGACTACAAAGGAAAATTAAACAGCTTATTTTCCCATGCCCCACCATAAATCATTGTGGATTAGTGATTTTTGGATGTTTATGTTTGAGAAGACAATGCAAAAAAAGAAGATATTGTTTAAGAAAAACCACAACATTCATATAAATAAAAGTCACAAAAATCTGCAGGTCAAATAGCCCAGCAGATTAAAGTGCCTGCAAGCAGGAGCAGGAGCTGGGGTTTCAATCCCTGGGCCTGCTATGCCAGCCCTATCCCCGCTGAGACAGCAATTGAGACTGGGCGTGGTGGCACACACCTTAATCCCAGCTCTTGGGAGGCTGTAAACAGGCAGATTGCTTTAAGGCCAATCTAGTAGTGAGACCCTGAGCATCCTGTAGACCCTTCTCTAAAACACAAAAATAATTTTAAAAAGTCACCAAACATGTAGATCAGAAAGCAAAGAGATTCAAAAATATATCTGTTGAGAGACCCTGTCAAGTCTCCTTATAGAAGAGAAAAACAATCCGTGAGGTGAGGATTAAATAAGAAATGTATATAAAAACCTATCTGATAGCAGCCACTATTATTGTGACATGAGTATCACCACGATTTGATCTGGAGTCATCTGGAGGTTTAATGAGCCTTACAGTCATAATTATGTCATGGTAATGTCAACTTGAATATATTTTAGCTTTCTTTATTATGCTATGTCTTTATATTTTTGTGGCATTTTTGTCACTAAAGGACTTGCAATTGCAAGGTAGCTGTGATTCTTTTCTGCTGACTTCCAAGTGGTGAGGCATGAAGCTTCACAAATGCGCTTCCAGGTCAGACTGCATTACTGCTCTTGGTAATAAAAGTGAAGCCCAAGAGACTAATACCATAAAGCCACATATTTAGCGGTTAACAAGGAATCGACCATTTGCTTCCTGGTGTTCCACATAGCAGCGTGAGCCAGTGGGCTTAACTTTATTCCAGATGTGTAGAGAGGAAGTTTGTATTCAGTCCTGAAGAGAGACTGGTGCTAGCTGGTGATGAAAGTCTTCCTTGGCCAGATGTTCCCAGGGTCGAGTGTGCTACCCACCGACTCTTACACTAAGTATTTCCATTCCTTACTTCACAGAAATTTGGAAAAGTCATTATATGTTCCACTTCAACCTCTATATGGTCCCATTGTAATCATCTGGTGCTGTCTTGGCAAATTTTTAGCATAACACTGCTATTTTCTAGACATCTGGATTGAATATGCACTGAAGGGAGGTGAGGTTTTCTTTTTCTGCATTACTGGAACTCAGGTATTATGATTTGGGTGTTTGCCTCACTGAATGACAGCCTGGAACTGATGTGGAGTGGGCGTGAACTTTACTGTGATCCTAGTCTAATTCCTGGAAGGTCTTTCTCTCGCATGTTGTGTCCCAGGTTACCCTTATGGGAAAGGCCCCAGAGCTTGCAGCCAGGACTGGGAGTGAGCCATGGGAAAATAAGAATTGGCTTGCACCATGTTCTCAGTGAACCAAACCCCAACTTGGTCTGATTTTCAGCTGGAAATCTATCTGATGGCCTGACTTTTCTTCAAAAATAAATCAAGCACTCCCTACTTTTCCAGATTTTTTTAATGGATTTTGAAAATAGATGTGTACAGTCAACACAAGATGGGACATACTCATCAGCTGGTCCATCTCATTAAAAGTATTTGGGTCAGCAATGATGAACTTACAAACATCAGGAAACCTATCTCAAGACTTCAAAAATTAGTCTAGATACAGTTATTCAAGCTTGAGCAGACTCCAGTGCCCATATGGTTTTGTTAGAATGAAGGATATTACAAGCAAGTGTTTAAAATCTTATAACACATAATGACACACATTGCTGTTAATAATATTTAACAGCCTAGCATAGATTATTGATGTATATGTTGAGTGGATAGATCACAGACAAAGTTTTCAGGTAGGAATGAGACGTTGGCTAGCAGCACTTTGTTGTAGAATGGAAGGGAGACAGAAGCAGACTTTTTTCTAGTGAAATATAGAGATGAAAGATAGAATGATGCTGGCATTTGTTTAGGAAATTTTAACACATGTTACTTTTTAGCTTAAAGGGAACTCTTTAGTAATTTATTTTATTTATTTGGCGGAACTGGGGATTGAACTCAGACCCTTGCGCTTGCCAGGCAAGTGCTTATTCTACTGAGCCATCTGCCTGGCTCCTGGTAATTTATTTTGAAGGAAGGAGAGCTTGAGGGTAATTAATAATGAAAGAGGTAAAAAAAGTTGATAAAAAAAAAGTTGACAGAAATGGAGTTGACAAAAATAGAATACAATAACAAAAATGGCCGAAGTATTGATTTCTTGTGTGTAAGGAATTCACAGGTGAATTAAAAACCTTTATGAATAAAATGGTAAGATCCACTCCAGTCTAAAATATTAGGTCTTTAACTCTTTTGAAGAACATTATTCTCTATGGAGAAGCTTCACAATCAGCAGGATCCATAATAAGCCAAAAATGCTACTTTTTATAACACTGAAAAATTGATCCTTTGCCCCAAGTCTTCTTCAGCTGTGACAGTGGTGGACAGCTGCCTTCGCTAAGTCCTGCCCCTCAGGGCTGGGAGAAGCTGGGTGAGTGCTCAGCTCTCCACGCAGTGGCTGAGTGCCATCCCTGTGTTTATTCAGTGTTTGACTATCAGTCATTCTGTGCCCTACAGGCCAGAAACTCTGTCTCCTACTTGTTCAGGCATGCTGTTCCACTGCCCTTGCTGCCTGTGACATCAAAACTATAAGTGTCAAGCTCCACTATGACAGTCAGAGAGTAAAATGTATCTAAGTCTAAAAATCAAGTATTTAAAGAATGTGATAGAGGGATAAATTCTTCCAATTGCTGTCATTGTTATAGTACATACTTGAAAAAATTTTGAACAGTGGGTTGATTTAATAGAGAAGCCTGGAAAAGTGAATAGTGTGTTTTGTTGTTGTTGTTATTTGTTAGTTTGTTTGTTGCAGGGGGAAGGTGACAATACCATAAAGCTATCTTTGTTTTTATTTAACTTTCTGAAGAGATGATACCTGCTCTGGATTCTAATGTCAAAATGCATGCAGGTATTTTTATCTTTTGTCTTATTTTATCTTTGTCCTTAGGGTGCATAATAATCATCTAGGAAATTTGTGAAGTGCAGATGCCTGGGCCTCCTACCAGTGCTTCTGATTCAATTGGTGTGGATGCAAGGACTGTAATTTAACAAGTATTCCAAAGGATAATGATGAAAGTGGACAGTGAAATATATTTTGATAAGGAGTTTCTGAAGCAATGGGGGAGGCTGGAATGCTCTACGTATTGACAGAATTGTTTAAAATCAAGAAATAAATTAAGAAGAGAGGAGAAAAAACTATAGATGTCACAGAGAATAGAAGTCATGGATTGGAGTTTTGAACTAAATGCCTGGCACACAATTTTGCCTGATATCTTATAACTGGTGCTAATTTTTTCTGCAGTGTTACTGCTGTGTATAGTCAGTTATAGAAAAAAAAATGCATGGAGAAATTTACTAATGCATGAATTTGGGTACTGATATTTAGGGTTGGGTTCTGAAAGACTGAGGACCTAGTCAGCACCTCTCTTCGGGATAGTCCTACCAGCACAGAACAAAGTACTTCCTCTCATCCCTATCTTCATCTCCTCAATAAACCTAGATGCACATTTCATAAAATGTTTGGATCTGTGAATCATTTTAGCTAGGTTAGAAGCATGTGGATATTTTATAGGGTGTTTCTTGCTTCTAATTCCTGTAACAGTTGCTAATGACTAGATTTTAGATAAACTTGAGAAGCCGCCTACTTGATGTTGCCTTCCCACACTGGAGAGAATCACTTAACTCAGCCAGCTCTGATTTATACAGAATGTAAAGCATACAAGAGAGCTGTGGCCAATGAAGGCAGCTGAAGACAGGAGCTGGCCTCACACGTGCCACCCACAGAATCTGGCCTGTAGTAGATTCTGTCTTGTAGAGTTTCCCCATTCCAGTTTGGTCCAGGACAAGACAGAGCTTCCTCTGTTGTTGTTGTTAGGTTTCCCTATTCAATGCAAACAGATATTTCAGTAGTGTGGTAATGCAGAATTTTTTCTAGTATTTTGCTGAAATATTTCAGAAAACATTGTTATTTAAAGAAGAAACTACACTGTAAAATCATCTTCTTGCCATATACTACCAGAGCAAAGTTGGCTTGAAGCTTGGTGTGGGATCCTCTTTATCCTCCAGTGTGAGACATTTTTGTACAGGAGAAAAAAAAATACTAGACAGGAGTGGAGTAGACTGAGACTTACCTTTATTGTATAATTAGTTGCCACTTTTCCCTTGACCCAGTCACGGCTCTTCTCAGAGTCTGTGATGAAAGGCTCTCTTACAAACAGATACTACATCTTTGAATTCTGCTATAAGAAGTCGGTGGGATATATTCTTATTATCAATGAAAGGAGAGGGGTGCAAGGTTAGCTCGATGGTGACTTTGAACTTCAGCAGTATTTGTCCTTTAGTTCACTTTGAGGGAAGAAAAGCAAGTATTACATCTATCCTTTTCCACACTGCACTAATCATCAAATAGGGTTGTGTTCTAGTATGGCTATGATTTGGAGAAGGTAAATTTTCTTTTAAGGTAGGGATCTAGCTCCTAATAGTCCAGCAAACTTTTTTCTGAAGGTAGGAGGATCTGAATAGTACAACATAGAGACCTGTTTGAGAAGAAGAAAATGTGGGTGCTCTTTCGCTTATGATGGGGGTTACATCTTGGTGAATCATTGTAAATTGAAAATGTTCTGAGCAAAAAAAAATTTAATAGACCGAATCCATGTATAATCTAAACTAGAATGTATCAATCACTTCTCCTCAGAATTACATGTCTGACTGAGAGCTGTGAATTACTGTGGTTGTCCCCCATCATGGGGAAAAGACCAAAAATTTAAAGTTTAATGTACAGTTTCTACTAAGTATATATTGCAATATCACTATTACAAAGTTGAAAATTTGTTAAATCTAACCATTGTAAGTTGAATTGGGATACAGTCTTCTGTAAAGCTATCCTATCATTGGAAATGTTAAAGGTATTTCCAGACATACAAGTTGTAATGTAAGCCAGATACTTTGATTTGCATTTCCTGTTATCCAGTGACACCTTTAGGAGCCATACTGAATTATATGTGTTTCTTTCTGGGATTTGGCAATTGAAAAAACACATAATGGTTTAAAACTTCCATAAATTCAGTCACATTTTGAGTAAAATCATAAGAACTTAAAAAGTTTTTATTATGAATAGCATGCGGTTTTGCAGCTAAAAAGAACCAATAGCTATGTTTGAACACAGATTTTTTTTTCTCTATAGCTATGCTATGTTCACTGAATTCCAGAATTAATTATACACCAAGAAAGACACAGAAATACAAGACTCAAATTGATGTTTAGTGGAAATAAAACTTAACAGAAGGGTCTGGGTTGAGGGAGTTAGGATGAAGGCCCATCCCCTGAGGGCTCTGGCTGTCTGCTTCTAGACATAGCTGAGCAGGCTTCCCTTTCACTTGTCCCTTTCTGATGCTCACTGACAGAGTAGGCAGAGATGGAGCCTTTCATCACCCTTTCATCATAGCCAGAAGAGTTACTTCCAAATTAGCTTGTTCGTTTGCTTCAGTATTTATTAATTCCCTCTGGAACTTTTCTTTATACACAGTGTGGGTTGAATATATTAAACTAACACGGGCTGATCTGATTAGAGGCCAATGGAGGCTCAGAGCCCCCACCCAATTACTTCCATGCCCATATTCACTCACATTTCATTTGTCTTAAGATAATGAGAAACCCATGCGTGTGGTGGATGATGAAGACTTGGTAGACCAGCACCTCATTAGTGAGCTGCGGAAAGAGTATGGGATGACCTACAATGACTTCTTCATGGTATTGACAGACATTGATCTGCGAGTCAAGGTACAGGCTCTTATCAGGGATGATGCAATGCAGTCCCTTAGAATAGCAACTGTGAAGTTTTGTTTCTGTTAATGAGTCTATGAGATGTATGAGTGAGCACAAGTTATTTCATAAATGTTAAGAGGCTGCCTCTAGGGAGTTTGGCCCAAACAGTCCACATTGTCTTATGAATTTGCATTGAGAACTGTTCACTTCAGAACAAAATGGCTTAGACTGACCTGCAAAGGCCCAGTCATTTGAGTTGGAATAAATTCTTCTCTAAAATCAATGTTGTGCATTCATCAGACACTTGTTAAATAGCTGTGGTGTTCCAAGCCCTCAGGATAAAACGCAGAGTGTTTTTTGTCCTCAAGAAACTTGGATTTAACAGGGTTTTTTTTTTTTTTTTTTTTTTTGTTTTTTTTTTTTCCTTCAGGGTGTAAGGGTCTAAAAGTTTTCCTTCTGAGCGAACATGGAGAAGGCTGTAGTATTTAGCATTCATTTTTTTTTTTTTCTTGTGCTCAAGGACTTGGTTTCTGAACCATGAAAGTCTATGTTACATAG
>NW_004524583.1:351190-355251 GCF_000260255.1 Octodon degus
TAAAACGCAGAGTGTTTTTTGTCCTCAAGAAACTTGGACTTATCGGTGTTTTTTTTTTTTTTTTTTTTTTTTTTTTTTTTTTTTCCTTCAGGGTGTAAGGGTCTAAAAGTTTACCTTCTGAGCCAACATGGAGAAGGCTGTAGTATTTAGCATTCATTTTTTTTTTTTTCTTGTGCTCAAGGACTTGGTTTCTGAACCATGAAAGTCTATGTTACATAGTCATAAGAATAACAGAAACGGCTAACTTTGTAAAGGGCTTTCATTCTTCCAGGCATCCTCCTCAATTCTTTGTGACTCTTGTCTCAAACTTCCAAGATAAATACTGGCATTATTTTTGTTTCACAGAGAGAAAAAAAATTTCAGAATGGATAAGTAACTTGTCCAAGACTAGTGCTGGACTTCATAACCACATAGGCTGGCTCCAGAATCCACTATACTTCCAAATACATTGGCATTAAATATGCTTGCATAAGAACATTTGAGCGAGATTGCTTTATTAATGCATTCCATACATGTGTTACTCCATCACTAATGAGAGACATTGGATGTCCTGATCTCCACAGTGAAACTCCCACGGGGCATACAAGTCCAAGCCAAAGCCAGACTGTTCTCTGGCATATGCTGATTATGTTCATCTAGTCCTCTAATTGGTCTCAGGTTGCTTTTGTAAGTCCAGACAACTCTGATTCAGGAGAGTTGAGATTTAATTTATCTTTAAATTAGATCCCAATTTGTTTCTGAAAATATGTAAGCAAACATGACTTAATATTAAGTGCTGCTCCCTCAGTGAAACAATTACTGGGCCTCAAGTACAAACCTTAGTATAAAACTACCATAATATGGCATCCCACATGGCTTCTTGTGTTGATCTAGGGTTCTTCACTCTTCATAGTGAACAGAAATCAGCTCACTACTAAAATCAGGGAAGTGAACCTAGGATTGGCTTGATAAGTTAGATAATTGGCCCTTTCTAATAAAAAAACAGTGCAGTTAAGAAGAATTCTTTGTAAAAGCAGCAGTTGTTCTATGGATTCTGAACTTCAAAACAGCAGAGAGTACTATTTCAGGAGAACATTGTAAATCAGTGAGACTGCCAGGCTGTATTTTAAAGTATTTCTCCAGAAGTCCCCTGAATGCTCCCAGATTCTCTGAACAGAGAGAGGAAATGCACTTATATAACATTTGCATTCTGTGCTTTTCTAACAGCAATACTATGAGGTGCCGATTGCAATGAAGTCTGTGTTTGATCTGATTGATACATTCCAGTCCCGAATCAAAGACATGGAGAAGCAGAAAAAGGAGGGCACTATTTGCAAAGAGGACAAGAAGCAGTCCCTGGAGAACTTCTTATCCAGGTACCTCCTTTTTCCAGTCTTGAAAGAGGCAAACACAAATTTGTTTGATGTGAGCTAAGGAAAATGCCAAAGAGACAGAGAACCAAATGTGGGTACAGAGAGTGATCCTGTCTGGAGAAAGGCTTGCCAGTCTCTGGGAACTCTGGCCACAGGCCTGCCTCCTTCTGTTGGAAGTGACCACTTGGAAAGCTGACTGAGCTCAGCTTTGTGAGTAAATGCAGGTTTGGTGATTTTGGCTATGCCTTTCCTCTCATTTCTGCTCCTTTTTTGTACCAGAATGTAGAATTACAAACTTCTTTGTGGACTGATTCATTCAGTGAGTGAATTTAGAATTTTATGTGTATGAAACTTATTTTACATATTTATTTATTAGACTGGTTCTAGTTCCAAATTGGATTTGGCATACTATGCTTGATTTTCTGCTTCCAACTGTGCAGAAAACAACAAAAGCCCCACTAAGACCTCAGAAGGAAATATCCTCTTGACCCAGCTCTCCGATTCTCTGGAGAGTGTCATTTGTTAAAAGCCTTTTCACAGCAACCTCAGTACTTGAGGAAGGAATATACCCAGATAAACATGAAAACAAACAAACAAACAAACAAACAAATAAATAAATTTCTCCCTTTTCCTTTCCTTCCTTGATGTTAAAGAAAAAATCTAGAGGGTCTTTGGGACCTTAGGAAGTGCAAAAATATAAAACCCACTACAAACCCACAAAATAAACCAATTGTACTTACTGCATGGCTGAGGGGCACCAGAAATGGAGCATTTGCCTGGAGGCTCTGGTTAAATGTTCATCATTTAGGCGGAATCTTTACTCATGGTTGTAGAAGCCCAGGCCCATGTGTGAGTCAGTGTATCAAAAACTGTATAATTAGTAAGTGGATAATCTGAACCATTACAGATTCAGGAAGCTTGAGTCTTAGGTCATAACATCATGGTATCTAAGGAACAGAGAACATATTACTCATTCGTGTTTTGGGTCTGCAATTTATTAGCTGTGTTGACTCTGCCCTACTCAATTAAATATATCTTGGTCATTAGATAGCAAGAACAGTGGCAAGTGTCTCTGTTCCCATCCCAGCCTTGTTGCGGTCACTTTCCATGTGCTCATCTCTCTGCTGCGTACTCCACCTTCATTCCCTGGTTTAATCAGCTGAATGATTAGCCATGTGGTCTAAGAGCTTATTTGTAGGTGGGATGCAAGAGAGATGACCAACGCTTATGGGGATCAAGTAGCTTTCTCTCACCACTGGGCTAGCATCCGTTCCAGAAGACAGTGGCCTAAGGACAATTGAACTCCCAAAGTTGATCACTTCATGTGCCTTTGGAAAATAAAATAGGAGTTATTTTTAGTTCTGGACCCAGAGGCCCACGGTTTGAAGTAAAAAAAAAGACATTCCAAAAATTACAGGATTTCAGAACCAAAAGGAAATGGAGATTCTATCTTCATCCGGAATCAGGATGCCCTGCAAGTATCCAATATAGCATTGGAGGCTGAATACTTTCTAAGATCTTTCTTAAGTCCAACTAGGCCCTAAAGGCACTAAGCCAAGAAAGAGTTCTGGATTCCATTGGGCACCCGATTATTTAACCAATCCTATGGACACTAAAACACCACCTTATTGCTGTTATTATTTGGTTTGTGTTTTGAAGTGTTTGGGAGTGAACCCAGGGCCTTCACCATGAGCTTAATTCCCTAGCCCTTTTATTTTTAGACAGCTTACTAAGTTACTAAATTGCTCAGGCTGTTGTCAAGCTTGCAATTCTCCTGCCTCGGCCTTCCCAGAATGCTGGGATTACAGGTGTGTGCCCCCACATTTGGCTTTAAAACACCAACTTCTGATTCAAGGGTATCCTGCTAGATGATGATGACACAGAAGACTGATGTGAAAGGTTTTACATTTCCCTCCAGCTATATGTTTATTCTTTTTTAAGGTGGAACAGTTTCTTTAGAAGTTTGATTTTGATTCTAACAATTAGTGTTAAATATACTCGTTATAAATTTCAGACTTCTCTCTTAAATTTTTAAATTAGGTTTATACATTTTATTTTTCTATTAATAATTTAGCAAATTTTAGCTACCACTTTTAAGAGGGCTTTAAGAATTTTTGATTTCTGTTATGAACTAACTACCAAGTCACATTATCATTTCATGTAATCATTATTTATTTATTTATTTTAGTTACTTGAAATAACCAAAACCTGAATACTTAAATAACCGCTGAGTTTAATAACTTAATTTTATAAATACAATGAATCTAATCTAATACAATGAATCTAATCTAATACTTAGTAAGAATGCAATTTCTTTCTTTTTTTAAAAAATGTATTTAGTTTACAGGGTTTACAGGGTCTCACTACCTAAATTGGACTCCTAGCAATCCTCCTGTTTTCAGCCTCCCAAGTGCTGGAATTACAGACATACACCACCACTCCCAGTCTCAATCAATGGCTCAGCACGCCCTGGGGGCACACCGGTGTGGCACAGCACGCTGAGGATTCATCCCAGGCCACTGCACTCTGCCTAAGCAAGCGCTTTAGTACACTGAGCTATCAGGCCGGCTCTAAGAATGCAATTCAAAGCACAAATTTAAGCCAATTATTTAGTTACACATTCTGATTTGAAGATTGTCATTTTAGTAGGCCAAATTCAAGCTTCATAGGAATACGAATTACTCTCATATAAAGAAAACTAGAATATAT
>NW_004524583.1:356216-358833 GCF_000260255.1 Octodon degus
ATTTCCAAAAGATTTATCTCCCTGTTCTTTATAGTCTATCTGCTATAAAGAAGGATAAATTTGAGTCATTTGTAGAAAAATGGATGCATTGTGACCATAATGTTAGGCAAAATAAATCACAAATACAAGCTTAAATATTTCATTGTTTCTTTTATAGGAGAAACTCAAAGTATAATTAAAGAGCAAAATAAAGTTGTCTTTTTATAATTACAATGTCATGGATTTCAAAATTTGAAAGGAAAATCTGACATTATGTCAGTTTTGTTCACTCACAAAGGCTGCAACCAGGTTGATCAACTGGTTTGAATTTAGTGTTCATTTGATTCTTAAGACATGCACAAATATTTTTTTATCTGAAGTCTATTGAACTAGATAGGGTCATGAGGCATTTAAAGGCCTTTTCCATCTAAGAGAAGAACCTTATGCATGCTGGCATTTGTTGCTCTTTCAGGAGCATATGCCTATTTTGGCCATTGCAAGTGGTCTATAATTTGGTGGCTTACAGTGATTACATTGTAGATGTCTATGTCTGTTCCTGGCTTGTGGTCACAACTCATGAAATCATCCTGCTGATAATTACCATTGATCTAAAAAATTAAAACATAGCAGTGTATGACTTAAAGGTGTGAGCAAGACAGCCCTGAGTTTGAAAATTGCTTTGGCACTCACCCACCATGTGACATAGGTCTAAATACTTACTCCAGAATTCAATGTTCTCACTTGCAGAATGGTAGCAGTAAGTGTATCTCTTTTTACAATGATTATGAAGAAATAACTTAATACTTAAGGTAATGATAGCTCAGGGCATAGCACAAAATAAGTAACTAGCAAAGAAGAGGTGAAGGGTTCAATAACCAGAGTGTGGTGCCAGCCCCACCCCCAGGACTTGCTGAGACGTTGATTGAGACTAGGTGTGGTAGTTATGTGCCTATAATCCCAGCATTTGGGAGGCTGAAAACAGGAGGATCACTACGAGCCCCATCTGTGTAGTGAGATCCTGTAGACTCTGTACTAAATACATAAAAATAAGTAAGTAAGTAAGTAAATAAATAAATAAATAAATAAAGTGGTGAGATCTATTTATTAAACACTTCAGAATTGAAGCTCAGGCGAAGAGAAATGGAAATTAAAAACAGTTCTATGACTAAACCAGTATCCAAATAGGAATTTTCCTTCAATTTGCTGAGTTAGTGTTGGGTCTGCAGAGCCTGGTTTCAGCTGACCAGACCCAAAGCCAGTCTGGCCTTTAGCAATTCAGCCCAGACTGTAATTACCTTTCCTGAAACAGAAGCATTAGTGTGAAAATGCATGCTAATTTAGGAATACCAGTTAAAGGAATGCCAAGTACGTAATATTTTTATTTACTGAGAAATGAAAATAACACAAAAACAGTCAAAGAAAACTAGGCCAAGTTCATGTCTTTGGTTTCATGTGTTACAAGTTATTTTCTTCATTCTCGTAAGCTAAGTCCTTGTATCTTAATGTGAAGGTCTGTGGGAAGATGAATCATTACTTAGGGGAAATGACTTTCTCTCAGTTGTGTCGGACCAGGAGTCTCAGATCCTGTCCTCTCTAATCAGGACTCAGAGGTACGCACAGGTAAACAAGCCAAAATAGGCCTCACTCAAAATAACTCTTCCAGGACACCCTACTACTCTGTACAGCGGTCAGGCTGGCCTGGTTGGGGTCCTGGCGGAGTCCTGTGCTGGTCTGGCATACATCCTAAGAAAGCAGGAAAGTACAGGACACTGTGTTGTGACCCAACAGCCATCATGGCTCCCTTTCCCAGGAACCTCTGGACAGTCTCAGATGCTCCTTTCCCCTCCTCAGTGTCTTATCCTCTGTGGAGATTTTAGTTTTTCTTTGCCTTTGAAGAAAAACAAGCAGAGGAAGTGAACGTAATGTCACAGCAAGCAATTCTTGGCAAGGCTTATAACAGGCATCTATTCAGAGGTTGTATTTCATCATGCTATCATTTTTTGTCATTCACCCAAACCACTCTTCCCCAGGAGGCCATTTTCTTTGGGATGAAAACTCTCATGTTCACTCTGAAGCTGTAAGAGCACAGGAGGAAAAGCCATGGATAAAATGATCTGGCTATCATCCTGTGGATAACTCACACAGAGGGATTCTAGAACTCAATCCTTGTAACACCCCTGCAAAGTAGACATGCTGCTTTCATTTCTGGAGATAAGGACTGATAAAGGTGTATTGAATACCATACTCAAGGACATCCCAAAACTAGTCATGACAAAACTTGAACTCAGCTTTCCCAGCAACAAAAGCTGTAAGAGCAGAAACAAAGTCTATTATATTTTCTAAAATTATGTGGCTCAATGTTTAGCAACTTTCCACTTCATAAGGATACTGTGTGTTGCCTCTTGTTAGAATTTTAGAACTTAATATTTATGTTTGGAATATACTATGGATTACTGAGTTAGGAACAGTGTTCTGTTTTTCCAGAACCCTCTAAGACCCTTTGAACTACTTTCCCACTTTTCTGTCCCAGTCATCATCAAGCTTGAAACTTCAGTTGTATTTTTCCCTCTATTTCTTGTCTGTATCCCTCTCCAAACCATGTGGGGAACTCTATTAGGACCTGAGTTTTCTTCTGTGT
>NW_004524583.1:358933-360062 GCF_000260255.1 Octodon degus
TGCTTCATTTCTGATGCTACAGCATAGCATACAATTTTGGCCAGTGTTCATTATACCTGAGAGCTTTGTTTCTCCATTAATGAACTCATTGGGCATGGTGACCACAGCTTCACACGTGATACATCATGCCAGTACCACAGGAGGCAGACTGTGAAGCAACAGTAGAAAAAGCACTGAAGTACAGTAATGCAGCTCTGTGGGTTTGAGGAGCCATGAGACGGCATCACAGGTCAATGCTTTTCTATTCTTGGCTTTAGGAAGATGGCAGCTAAAATGATTTTGCTTTCTGATTCTGGGTGGTATTGTTTGAAGCGGGAGTACTAGCGACCTTCTGCTTCTTTTCTAGGTTCCGATGGAGGAGGAGGTTGCTGGTGATCTCTGCTCCTAATGATGAAGACTGGGCCTATTCACAGCAGCTCTCTGCTCTCAGTGGACAGGCATGCAATTTTGGTGAGTGGGAACTCACCTCATTTCTGCTTTCCCATACCATTCTCTTCCTAGGAAATTATAAAATGAAACATAAATGCTTAAAACACCTAAATGCAGTCCCTGGTTCAGACTGCAGATTCCCACCCAGACACATCTTCTGTAATACTGAATATAAAGTTGTGTACAGACTGGAGCTTTAGTCGACTAAAGATTTATTTTCTATCTTATATCTTATCATGTTCTTCACTGGAAAAACATGTATAGCTTTACTTTTAATGATCTGTATTATTTGTCTTCTGTTCTTTCTTTTTAAACCTACTTCACAATGATAACACTTAGGTATTATTATTTACTTAGGTAGTAATTGGCATTCACATAGGTAGCATCAAAGTATGCTTCTCCAATTAAATATGTTTTGTAACAAAGGAATGGCCTTGGGAAATCATATCAATTTGAATAGACTATATCATATTATCCTTTCTCTTAAAGAGGATTTTAATCTATTCTGGGAATGAAAAAGACAGCAAGATCTGTGTAAATTGAACCTTGTTTTTAACATGTTCCTGCTGGCTTGAGCCACTGATGATACATACATGATAGGCCTAGTAAGTGGCCTGTAGCACCCAATTGGAATATGTTATGTCATGCAATGAGACATCCATGCATATACCACTTATGGTTCATGCCAGCGGGAATAAAA
>NW_004524583.1:360297-396240 GCF_000260255.1 Octodon degus
ACAATTTCATAGTACATAGAACTTATCATGTCCAATGATGAATCAAGAGGTTGGCGAACTAAGAAGCAGTACTGAAATTTTGTATGACCTATGTATCTACAGAGGGAGAATTTTGAGACCTTAGGGGCATGGAGGGATGGGAAGTCGCTAAGGGCCACAGCTGTTAAAAGTTGTTATAAAATAGATGAATCTGTACTACTTTGGTACTTTGGATAGGAAAAAGAAAAGAAATCATCTATTCATTGTAAAAATGCAGTTGATTTTATTTTTTATTTATTTTGGAGGAACTGGGGATTGAACTCAGATCCTTGTGTTTGCCAGTCAAGCACTTATCCTACTGAGCCATCTCCCCAGCCCCCATGCAGTTGATTTTAAAAAAGAATAAAAGAGGAGTGATTTGTGAAGTATGATCAATACCTGGATCTTTGGTATGAATCAGTACCTATAAATTATACATTTTAATTTTAAGCTTTGAAGTAACTCAAAGGAAGAAAGAAAATAAGCTTGAAATGGTAGTAGATTTCATCAATTTTTGTTTCTTTGTTAAAGTTAATGATTTAAGCTTTTATATAGCAAAATATATTGATTTGAATGTACAGATATTCTTAGACATTTCTAAATAATTTTTGGTCATCAATGGTTTAAATCAGAGTAGTTCTTAGTGTATTTATCACCCATCA
The DNA here is from genome assembly GCF_000260255.1 of Octodon degus. Taxonomy (NCBI): domain Eukaryota; kingdom Metazoa; phylum Chordata; class Mammalia; order Rodentia; family Octodontidae; genus Octodon; species Octodon degus. The sequence goes on from NW_004524583.1 coordinate 360,978, forward strand.
CAGTAAGAATGTAATATAATCATGATTTGTGAATTTTCTAAGAAATTTTGTAGCAGCTATTAGGTGTTTTTTTAAATTAATTTTTAATCTCAGCATAAAAACTTTATATCACAACAGTGTAAGCAAGCCCTTTTGTAATACAGAGGAAGTGTGAACAAATCATGCTCTAGGAGTAATTAAATTCATGATCTTTCAACTTGAAAATATGACTCACCAATATTTAGGAGAGAATATTTCACTTCTCTGGGAAAAGTATAAAAAAAGTTGGAAAAAGCATTTTGCATTGATTTTTTGCTTCTCCTTAAAAGAGTCATCCCATTGTAGCTTTTAATTTTCCCCAGACAACAAATACTATCAGTAAGATTTTTACTTCCAGGTTATTATTCTGACTGAGTTTTGCCCAAAACCATGAAAATTTTTGTTATAATTTTTAATTTCTTTTTTAAAGTTAGATATATCACATTAGAATTATTAGCACACATTGAACACAATAATGGGTTTCTTTGTGGCATTTTGTAAATGCATGACCTTGAAATCTTGGTATGATGATAGCCTCTTTGTCTCCTTTTGCTAAATCCTTCATCTTCAAAAGAATTCCAGTAAGCCACCAAATCATGACCTTCCCTCTTTTCCTGAAAGTTGAGCTGAGGATGGGAAAGCAAGCCGAGCTTGCCTGTTTTCCCTTTGGATGCTCTAAATAAAGGATAAGAAACTGCTGGGTAAGCCAACAAGTTATTATGCAAGAAGCAGAGATAGTTCTGCAGCTGCCGCCCCAGCGAGCTCTGCACTCTTTTCTGAGTTGAAGCTATTAAAACTTCAGGCTTGATTTTTTCCAGAACACCACTCAGCTTCTCCACTATTTTAATGTTCCCATGGCAGCTTCTTCTTTGTCTTTGTGTCTTCTAGTCTTAAAATCTGAAATTGGTCTTTTTCAAGGTGTTAAAAGTACTTTTCGCTTTTTATGGAAAGATTTAAAGATGGACTATTGTACTTTGGTTATGTTCTCACCTGATTTCTAAACTTCAGAGATTTTCAATTGTTAGTTATCAGGTTCTTGAAGATAAAAGATGTCTTGGAGTCCTTCCCCTAATTCTGTGGCTTTTTTTTTTTTTTTTTTTTTTCCTTTCAGGTCTGCGTCACATAACTATCCTAAAGCTTCTGGGCATTGGAGAGGAAATTGGAGGAGTTTTAGAACTGTTTCCAATTAATGGTAATAAGTTATTTTAAAACAGCATGAATTAATGTTAACTTCAGTTAAAATTATAGTAAGTGATAAACCTCAAAGATGGACAAGGACCTGACGTCCTCTCTCACCGTGTGTGTGTGTGTTTGCCAGCCACTATGCATGCCAGCTGTGTCTAGGGTAGAGTGAAAGGATCAATGGTGTTCAATATGGAATCATTCAATGTAACAGGAAAAATATATGCTTTGTCAACTAAGGTAAGGGCTTTTTATCTGTAGAAGGCTTTCTGGCTTGCAACGCATTTTCTCCTATGTTACCTCATTTAGTTCTCACATTAATTTTATCAGACATATTGCGCATATCTCAATGATTCCCTTTCAGTAGATGAGGAAATACAGTTTAAAAAAATTCAGCAAAGCTGAAATAACTGACTGAAGGTTTCAGAAATCAAATTGCATTCTTCTCTCTAAGCCTGAGGACTTTAGATGAGATGATGTATATAAAATACTTGGTACAGTGCTAGGCAGAGCCAACTTCCCAGAAAATACCAGCTCTTTTTCTCTTCTTTTTTCTTTTCCTTTTTCACAATAGTTTAGATACATTTATTTAGATTTTATTGTTTAAAAATTATTTATTGGATACAGGGTCTCACTATGAAGTTGAGACTCACAGTGATCCTCCTGTCTCTGCCTCCCCAGCTCTGGGATTACAGGCATGCATCACCACTCCAATTTTGGGACCAGCATGGCATGTGGTACTGGGCATTGAACTCAGGTCCTTGCACTTTGCCAGGCAGGCACTTAGACTGCTGAGCTATCTCCTATTATAACATAATTGGTATTTGTCCTCTTTGACAATGAAATCTTTCTGTTTAGAAGACAAGTGTCAAAAGGAAGATGAATTGCAAAGAAGTAACTAAGATAATTGGAAATAAGCTTAGGAATATGAACAGTTATCCTTGTTACTGAAAATGTTAAAAAAAGTGGGTCTTCCTGGGACTAAACTAAGGGACTGGCTTTATATTTTGTAACATTTCTACAGGAAATACCATGTGACTCTGAGTTTGGTATGTGACAGGAAAGCAGGGATATTTAATTTCTAGTGGAAAACAAAAGCAAACAACAAAAACCCCAATGAACTTCTTTCATTGGATTTTGAACAGTTTCTTGGGGCAGTGGTTTCTTCTCACTTTGGTGTTTCTATGAACTCTGACTCTTTACTCCACTAACAATTATTTCAATCCTATTCCAGGGAGCTCTGTTGTTGAGAGAGAAGATATACCTGCCCATTTGGTGAAAGATATACGGAACTATTTTCAAGTGAGCCCAGAATACTTCTCCATGCTCCTAGTTGGAAAAGATGGAAATGTCAAATCCTGGTATCCTTCACCAATGTGGTCCATGGCGATTGTGTATGACCTGATTGATTCAATGCAGCTTCGGAGACAAGAAATGGCCATTCAGCAGTCACTGGGAATGCGCTGCCCGGAAGATGAGTACGCAGGCTATGGTTACCATAACTACCACCAAGGATACCAGGATGGTTACCAGGATGACTACCGTCACCATGAGAGTTACCACCATGGGTACCCTTACTGAACAGAAATACGTAACTTAGCCCCAGCCAGTTTTCTCTGCAGCTGCTAAAGCCACACGCGGACAGCTACACAGGAGAATTCTTCTGTACTGTTTCCACTTTCTGTCTTTTTCTTTCAGAGATCTTTTAAGATTAAATAAATAGCAAGGTTTTGCCTATTCATGAATTGTTATTGAAATTTTAAATCATAAAGACATTTGTTTGTTTCTCTAACTGGAAACAATCTGGTGCTAATGCATGGTACTTAAAATGAATGTTATTTCCCTTTTTTATATAAGGGACATTTTGCATGTAAAATTCTATAAGTATTTATAGTTTTTTCTTATTTTTGTATTAATTGGTAAGTGAAAACTATGATTGCTAAAGAAAATTAAAGATCACAGCTGGTGTTCAGGAAACATCTTGACAGATTATAGATAGGACTGTTAGCACTTTTTGAAATGTTAGCCTAAAAATATTTTATATCTGCTTTGTAGGAGTTTCCTTCACGAAGCTTGATACCAAATGCCAGAAAAATTACCAAGCCTAATTTTGTTGCAATAGCCCCTTCCTGTCCTGCTTATGTTATCTTTAGTGTCTTTTCAGAGACAGGTGAAGGGGCTGGGAAATCTTCACCAGACTCTGGCATTGTAGCCAGACATGACCTTCCCAAGTTCTGGCAGGTCTATGCAAATCTAGGCCTGGCTCTCAAAGACCCCACCACTTGACCATTGTACTGAACTCACTAAGGAGCCCATTACAGTACTGATAGCTTATTTTTAAATGTACAAGGAAGGATACTATATTAAGGGGTTCTTTTATTTTCAAAGGCAAAAATACCAATCCAGTTGATTAAAACACAGCTGGATTGCAGAGTGGTGTAATTCTTGTCTTTGATAAAGAGCTTTTGTGTTTCATATGCAGCTTACCAAAGTAAATTCTCTTCTTCTCTTCAACTCTTTCTCCCTCCTTGTATCTTTTCTACTTTTTTCATTCAATAACTATTTACCAAGTAATGTTATTCAGTAATATTTATGAGCTTGCCATCAGACAATGATTTAGCATCTTGGTGAAAATATCCTCTGTCTATAATGGAGATACTTATTTTTACTGCTACTAATAATTTTCCCAATCATCTATGGCATTGGTTATTCCAATAGTCACATATATTAATAGATGCAATCCAGCCATATGTGAATATTTGCTTTCAGTTTATCTGTGCCTATTGCATGGACAAGACATTCTTATATCTTCTGAACTTTGTTATAAATGATAATAAAACTGGAATTGTAACTCAATGAAACTGAGAAATCACTTGTCCTACCTCACATTCTCTATAAAGATCATTTATTCTTTCTTTGTTTTATAGGCAGTTGAGGCATAGAAAGTTCAAGTGACTCTACAACACAGTTCTTTAATATGTAAATTATGTGCTCACCTCACCATACTCCCGTGGTGGAGAGCCCTCCTGTAATTTCCTGGATTGTCTGTACTAGCTTCTTGAGATGAACAGGTGAAAAGCCAGGGGGATGTGTATCTTTCCTAATAGTTTGCCAAGGTGAAGCACAACAAAAAATGTCAATAAAAATGGATTTCCTTACCATTCCTTCTGAAATTGTGCACCTACTTTTTAAGGGGTCCAAAAACTTTCCTTTCTCAGTTTTGGAAAGACAAAGGAAAGGAAGGCAAAGGGGGAGGCGAGAGAGAGCTTTCGAAAGGGGCCCAGACAGACACATCCTTCTAGGCCACAGCCTGGTGCCTCACTTCTTCCAACCAGGCCTTACCTCACAATGCCATCAAATCATGAATCCATCAGTAGATCACCTCAGATGAGGCTAGGGCCTCACTATATGATCACTTTCGCAAAGGCACTGACTGCTACAGTGAGGACCAAGCCTTATACAGAGGAGTCTTTCAGGGACCTTCAGATCCAAACCCTAACAGAACCATTGATCATCCCTCCACAGCCAGAATGGAGCTTCTACAGGCACTGAGAGTGCAAGGACTGTGAAGAGTCTGAACACCAGAGCCACTCTAGTAAAGCATATACTTGTTTTTCAGTAGTGTTTCCTAATGTGATCGCATATGTAGCATATTCCTGATATCCTAAAACTTACAGACAGGGCAGCCTGCGAGTCAACTGCAGAGGCCTTAATGAGTGCTTTGCTTCTGTAAAACAAAAGAATGATACTCTAGTCCCCAATCCATGAACCACTTGAGCTGGGTGAAAAATTTGGCTGATTTTAATTAGCTAATACTGATTCTGGGTAAAATGTTGTTTGGTTTCTTTTACGCTTTCCTAAGCATCTTGTCCTCTCTTCTGGCCCCTGCCTTTCACCTGTCTCTTTCCCATGATCCATTCTCTCAGATGGATACCACAGATTAGATCCACAAGGTATGATTGAAATACATATATCTAATATTTATATAAAATATTAAGATGTTTTATATGTAATTTTATATATTCTAAAATATAGTTTATATGTAATCTTACACATAAATCTAAATATTGTTAAATATATACATAACTGATATAGAATGTTACATAAGTATAAAATAATAAGAATTCAAATAGTGTGTTGCTTTCAAGGCACTTCATTTTAATCTGACTTTTCACAAAAGCACAGGGCTTAATCCAAAACAAGAAACAGAGTAAAACTCAAGAGCCATCTCTCCTTACACACAGTAGATGGCATTATCCCTATCTTTCTTTTTTTTTTTTTTTTGGTGGAACCAGGGATTGAACTCAGGTCCTTGCGCTTGCCAGGGAAGTGCTTATTCCACTGAGCCATCTCCCCGGCCCCTATCCCTATCTTTCTGGACCTGCCCTTCAAGCATGATTTTTCAGTCAACATAAAGGAGAAGCACACTGGCACTTGGATCCCTCACTGTACATTTCTGTGGCTTTGTTTCCCTTCCATCTCCTTGAAGCAGCTTCTAGCCCTTTAACATAAGTTCGAAGATGACTTCAGTGTCCGGGTTGGGAGGGATTAGTAAGGGAGTTTCTGCCTACATTATTTTGTGATAAATTAAAAGACATGATTGGAAGTGTAAAATCTATGATGACTACATAGGAACCTTAAGAACCTATACAAAAAGGATTCAAGTATTCAGGTTTAAAATGTAGCTTACCTACAGAGGCAAAAATATTATATCTCTATCTATGGAAACATTTATAATATAGGGCATATATATATATATATATATTTCATGTATCTATATATTTCTTCTCTCCCTTTCTCATATATACATGTATCATTCATGTATCTATACATTTCTCCTGCCCTATCTCTCTCTCCCTTTCTTCCTTAGCAGCCAAGTAATCTTTCAGAAAAATAAACCCTATTTTAAGACACTTTCTTATTGAGATGAATTAGCATTAAAAGCTATGAGTGAGTGAAATGCCATGTGTATTAGATATGGTTCACTAGAGGAACAGATCTAATACAAATGCATAGGCTGTCATCTAAAGGGCTCATCAGGCAGGCTTACACAAGTGAAAGCCACAGGTGCTGGGGGCCTTTTGTCAGACCTGTGGTGGAGCCTGCAGAACGCTCTTTGCACTGGAGGGCAAGAGGCCCTTGGAACGGAGGCCAAGGGAGCTCAGTGCAGTGTCCAGTGCAAGCCTCATGAGAAAGCTGAAGTGTTTGTACTGGAGGGTAAAGAAGCTGGAGAGGAGGGGACAAAGGCAGTGGGAAAGGCCAGAGCTCTTCTGGAGAAAAAAGTGATGACTTCTTTCTTTCTTTCCCTTTTTATTCCACTCAGGCTAGAAATCTAGTGATTGGTGTCATCCTGCGGTTGGCTCTCCCGTCCTCATTTTGTAGCCTACATGGGATCATTTGGACACATTTATAGCTTTATTCATCTGCAGGGCCACTCTTACTCAAGTCAAATTGACATGTGACAACTAATAATGTGTCACAGGGGCTGGGGCTATAGCTCGTGGCATAAGCACCTGCCTGGCAAGCACAAGGTCCTGAGTTCAATCTTGAGTACCACAAAATAAAAAAGCTAAAGAATATGTCATAAAAAATTAACTGACTGTAATAATTAGGATTATAAAAGGCAAATGAATTTGTCTTCAAATAAAGGTACACAATAAAAGTTTTTAAACATTCAAGTTTCACTGAATTTATGAAAACAACCGAGGCACTACTGTTTTATGGTCTAACTATACTGCCAATTAAACATGCCTTTTTTATCATTTAATTTTATTTCATTTTTGTTTAGCATCTACATTTACTGCTCTTTAAAAAGAAAACTTAAATAAATTAAGCAATCCCTAAAACTTCTCATTTCAAGCCATACATTTTGAGTCATTTTTGATGAATAAAGTCACTCTCTCAGATCTTCCCAAACAGACCTTCTGTGCCTTTGACAGAAATGATGGATCATGTCTTGGGGGAGATTTTCTACTCCTTCCAGGATTTTCTTCCAAACCTCTGACACCCATTCAGTAAAACCTAAAGCTACCATGTTCTCGATAGTACCAAGTAGCATCAGTGGAAAATTTTCAGACAGCAGCCAGCTCATTCTTTCCTTAAATGGTCCTTAAGCGGTCTGCTGATCAAAAAGTCAAGAAGATCCCTATGTCCGTAAGCATGACTGTGTAATCATGTGTATGGGTAAAGAGAACTTTACCATGGCTACCACTAAGCTGCAGCTATTTTACTGCACTATCATTCAAAACTCCAAATTTCAGAGACAATGAGGTGAAAACATTAACTTTCAAATAGATGAAATATACTGTAACAGATGTAGGTAAAATTTCCAGAGCTTATAAGAAAAAAAATGGTACTTAGGAAGAAACATATGTCTATTCTCATCCTCAGTGAAAAGGAATCAATGATTAGTTTTTAATTTCTCAAACTGATAAATTTATAAAGTTCTAAATTTTCTTTCTAAATTTAAAAAGTCACTAGTAATAAGAGAATAGAAATGCAACAAATTTCAAATATTTTAAGGAACTTTCAAACTGGTTCAATACATTAAGCCAAGGGCCGGCCAAATATCTCAATAGATTAAAGCGCCTGCCAACAGACGCTGAGGCCTGGGGTTCAATCCCTGGGCCTGCTGTGCCAGCCCCCCCCCCCCCCCCACTGAGACAGCAATTGCGACTGGGTGTGGTGGCGTACACCTGTAATCCCAGCTCTTGGGAGGCTGTAAACAGGCAGATCATTATGAGTCTGATCTAGTAGTGAGACCATGAACCCCCTGTAAGACCCTTCCCTAAAATACAAAAATCAAAAAAAATTAAGCCAATACTAACTTTCTCAAAAGAAATTTATTGTATGCTAAAGAACAAGATAAACAATTCAATCAAAGCATGCAAATAATATATATTAATATGCAAACAATTATCAATGTTAACATTACAACTATATAACAGTAATATCAATATAATATTTCATACTTACGAAACAGTAGTAATAACACATACAAATAGAATTAAAAAGCATTACAGGAGAAAAATGGTAATTTTTCAATTAAATGCATATGTAAATCAGTTAAACTGTAACTGGCATGTACCTTTCTGCACTAAAAATGCAACGAGTGACGTAAAATAAACATTGCCAAGTGTGGTAGTAGATACCTATAATCTTGGCTACTTGGGAGGCTGAGGCATGAGGACTGCCGAATTCTTGGGCAATTCGGTGAGCCCATCTCAAAGTAGATGTGGCTGGGGCTACAGCTCAGTGACAAAGCACTGTTGGATTTGATTCCTACCACAACAAACAAACAAACAAACAAACATCAAAATACAAAGGGAAAAAGATGGATACTCTGTAATAAATATTGTACTAATCAAGTGTACCTTTGTTTAAATGCCCATGAAACATGCATGAAAATGCATAAAGGAAACATGAAAAAATTTTACTAGGAAAGAACACAGATCTCATTTTCTAACCAAATGTTTGAAAACCATCAATTAACAAAATATGAATAAAAATTTCAATCACATTACCCTTGACTCAGACTAGAACAATTAGCAATCAAGAACACTATATTTAAGTCTTTGTGAACTGACTGAAGGTTTAGACTCCAAGAGATGTTAATATAGCTAACATATTCAGTAATAAATCAAGAGGAAATAAATGTTTTTCAACTAGATAAGACGGAAAAAGAACAAAAATCAAACCCCAAGAAAAACTGAATATATGATAAAAATTTAACCAGAGGATTTTGGTGAAATAGAAAACATGAAGAATCTGCTTCCCCACCTAGACAACAACTGTAGAATCTGTCTAATGTAACTATTTTGCAGCAGTGCAATCCAGTGAAGGTTTAATTACCAGGTAGCTTACCTACAAGCTGGAGTTTATTTTGCCTAATTTGTGCTCTTAGCCCAGTACATACCTGCCTCTGCCCCCTTATTCCTGTGGCAGGCAGCTGTGCTCATATTCTTGGAGTATACTGCATAGAGCCAGACCCAGCATGAGTCAAAGGGTTGTTCTTTATAAATACTGAAGAACTGAGCTCCGATCACCAATGGCTGCTTCTGATCACTGAGGTATAGACAGACAGGTGGCAGCTAATGCTGTTACATTTTACTCCACTGTCCTCCCTGTTATGAATATCTAGAGAAATGGTGAAGCAGTGTTTCTGGGTGTGTCTGTGAGTATGTGATTTGCAAAGGAGACTTCTAAGTAAGTGGTAAACTGAGTAGGGAGGACCCACTCCACGTATGTGCAAGGAGCACTGTCCAATTAGCTGCAAGGACTGCACAGAATACAACAGGCAAAACAAAGTGATGGCCTCCCTGCTCTGAGGCTGGGAGGACCTCCCACTGCCTGGAAATATCAGACTCCAGGCTCTCCGGCCTTTGTACTCCAGGACTCACGCCAGTTACTTCTTAGCTTCTTGGGCTTTTGGGCTCAGACTATGAGTTAATACTCTTGGCTGCCATTGCTCTGAAGCTTTTAGAATGGTACCACGCAATGCTAGGAGCATCCTATACAATGTTAACCCAGAAAGAGTGTGATGACTCTAGTATATTAAACATAATCTCTATGGTAACTACAAAGAAAATAATTTAAGTGTACAAAAGAAAATGAAAATTAAATATTTCATTATAAAAATCAATTATAAAGGGTGACAATAATATAAGAAACAGGATAATAAAGCTGTAAGGTAAATAAACAGCACAAAGGACAGAAGAATGTCCCTAGCAGAAGTTAATTTACATATAAATGGATTAAACTCTCTTGAGTTATTCCAGTGGTGAGGCAGAAATATCATGCCAGAAGCATGCGGCAGGAGAAAGCTGCTCACCTCTTGACTGTCAGGAGCAGAATAAGGAAAGAGCCAGACAGGAGAAGGCCAAGGAGCACATACCAATTTCATGGCCCATGACTTTACTCCCTTTAGTTAGGCACTACTGCCTAAATTTCTCCCAGTAATGTCATCAAATTATGATCTCCACAATGGATTATTTCACTGATGAAGTTAGGGCCCTTGTAATTGAATCACCTTTCAAAACTCCCACCTTATAATTCAGAAAGATGTAGCCAGAACTTTAGCAAAAGATAAAGTATAGAGAAAGAGATAAAAGTCATCCAAGTAACAAAGGTAAAACTTGGTCTCGCATGCTGCACCAGCCTCGCTACCTGGGTGCACTGAGCCAGCAACCAAATCCAGACATGGTGGTTCATGCCTGGAATCCCAGCACTGGGGAGGTTGAAAACTAGATTACTACATATCTGAGCTACACAGTGGGACCCTGTACCAAATACATAAATGAAAAAAAGAGTAATAAAGGTAAAAATTATAGCTGCTTATAAATAAATATAAATACAATTTATACAGAAAAACCTAACATTAGGGCTAATAAACAAATTAGAGTTAATAAATTAGAGTTTAATCCTAACAAATTAGGGTTAACAAACATACTATCCCAAAACATTAGGGCTAATAAAATTCAACAAAATAGTTGAATAAAAAATACAAAGTCACCACATAAAAATTAGCTGCACTTTTATACTGAAAAATCACAAATCCAAAAAGGAAATTATAATACCAAAATTCAATATCTTAGGAATTTTTGTAACCAACAGAGTGAGATAATTATAAAATGAAAACTACAATGTATTTCTGAAAGAAATTAAAGATGTAAATAAGCAGAAAGACATCTGATGCTCATAAACTGGACTTTTGTCAATTCAACCTGAAGTCATCTACAGATTTAAATGCTGTTCTATTAAAAAAAAAAAAATCACACCAACTTTTCTGTAGACATTAAAAACCCACAATAAAATTCACATGGACTCTCAAGGGACCCTTAGAAGCTAAAGCAGTTCTGAAAAAAAGCTGGAGTTCAAAACTGATTATCAAACTACAGCACTCAAAACAGTATGGCACTAGTATAAAGGAAAACATATAGACCACTGGAATAAAACAGAAAATATAAAATTAAGCTCTCATGCATTTGGTCAAATGATTTTCCATAAGGGTGCCAAGGCCATTCATGGAAAAGATACTACACATCCTATTTATTGAACAGCAATGTGTTCAACAAATGGTGCTGATAAAATTAGATGTTCATATTCAAAAGAATGAGTTGACTTTCACCTAATACTGTATACAAAAAAATAACTCAGAACAGATGCATAAAACTTAAATGAAGACTTAAACCTATAAAAATCATAGAAAAAAACATAGGGTTAAATTTCACTTTACTAAATACAGTTGGCAATGAATTCTTGGATATGATACCAAAAGTACAGTCAGTTCAAGAAAAAAACTAAACAAAGCTGATTTCAAGCCTTGTATACCAAAGATAAAATGTACAAAAAGATACTGCTGAAAGAGTACAAAGGCAATCCACAGATTGGAAGAAAACATTTGCAAATCATGTAACTGGAAAGAGATTAACATTCAGAATGTACAGAGAACTCGCAATTAAAAGACAATCTCACTATAAAATGGAAAGAAGTCGAACTATAAGGGAACATCACTTCACACTCATGGAGGGGTTGACTATCAAAGCAAAACAATCATCAAGTGATACAGAAGAATTGGAGCCTTGTATGCTGTGTAGGAATGAAAATGGTACAGTTCATGGGGAAAATAATATAGCTGTCCCTCAAAGCATGAAAAATAGAGCATCATGTAATATAGCAATTCTAAGTATAAATGAAAAAACTGAAAGTGTTTTAGGAAGACACTGGTATGCTCGTGTTCATAGCTGCACTATAATAGCTAACTCCTGGAAGCATATGTAAGAAACATGAAGTATATGGAGATAATGGAATATTATACAACCTTAAAGACAGAAAATTCTGCTATGCTACCACATGGATGACCCTTCGGAACATTAAACTAGGTGAAATGAATTTTACAAAAACCAAATACTGTATGATTCTAATTATATGATGTAATAAAGAGTAATCAATAGCAGAAAAACTAGAATAATGGTTGGCAGGGGTTGAGGGCAAAGGAAATAAAGAGCTATTCTTTAAGGGATACAAAGTTTTAATCTTCTAAGAGCAAAAGTTCTAGAGGTGGATGGTGACTATACAAAATGAATAACATACTTAGTACTCCTGAACTACACAGTTAAAAATGGTTGAGATAGTAAAACTTTTATATGTATTTTGTCACAAAAAAATCTGTTAAAAAATTAACTAGAAGTGGCTAACTTACCTAAAAAAAGAGAAACCATTCATTTACAAAATTAAGAAAGAAAACAGATTTACAGTTAACAGGAAATTAAAAGAATTAGAGAATGACTCATAATTTCCTATGGAAATAATTTTAAAAACATGAATGATTAATTTCACAAAACGTAAGTTAAGAGTAAACTAAGAAAAGGAAGAGCAAGAGAAGGCTGTGGGGAGAAAAAAAGTATCCAAAAAATTTAAGCAATTTTACTTGTGAGCTCTTTGACGAGATCGGTTGCATTCAGGGTGGTATGGGTGTAGACTAGTGAGCTCTTTGAGAGTTTGAAGGAACATGTAAAGCTAATGTTTAAAACTTTTCCAGGGCACCAAGGCTAGTGGGAACTGGCAGTCTGAGCCATGCCGAATCCACGTGGAACTGTGAGACACTGATTGATAAATTGGTGCAGGCTTAAATTTACTACTAGCAGCATCAGCAGGTTTCAGATATCTTGGCAGATAGTCTGCAGGGTACTAAGATCAAATCTACCACAAATCAATCTGACCAAAACACCACTAGTTTATTAAACTCATATTTGAATATAAAATTTCCTGGTTATATAGCTATATATTTTATTTTATAAATTTTAGTTTTTCCTATAAAAAGTATTGGCAAAGAAGCTTATACTTCATATTTTAAGTTATAGTACAACAGTGAGACAAGCACGGTAGTGCATGCCTGTAATTGCAGCATGTGAGAGGCCAAGGAAGGAGAACCCATGCTCAAGGCCAGCCTGGGTTACAAAGCAAGACACTGTCTCAACAAAACAGAACAAAGGCAACAAGCAAACAATAAAACAAATAAACAAAAAGTACCTCCCCCAAAAGTAAAGTAGGATAAAAGTCCATGTTGAGATCTGTGAGACTTTTGCCTTTGAAGAAGCACGTATTAATCAATTTCAGAAACTCCGCTCTACCTTTTAGGTGGGTAATCACTCCCTTTCCATTGAATTTAATATTCTCTGCTTCTTCTGCCCATGAGAATATCAGAGTAGATGAATAAAATCAAGACATGGGTAAAGAGGAAAGGAGTCAAAGAGGATGTGTACAACTGGTTCACTCAGTCTGTTGGGCCTGTGAAGAAAGAAAGGGCTTCCAGCAATACTAGTGATGATAAACTATGAAGTGAGTCTGCCTCCTAAGTGATAAGGGCTTCAACACAGGGACTCAGAGGCAAAAAATTTTTTAGTTACACACAGAGTAACTCTGCCCTCAGCATTCCCTCTATAAGTGGATCTTAAGTCGAGAGCAGAGTAAGCTAACAAGAGGTGAGGGATCATGCTTTAAGCCACCTTTGCTCTATAGCCAACAGCCACATTCCTGTCTCCCCTGACCCCTGCCAAGATTAGGCACATTCGCCAATAGAAGATCAGTCTAGCACCAGTAATAGAGCTGGACCAGGTCATTCGCTGCAGGTCACAATTGTGATCCAATCAAACTATGGAAGAGAATTAGTATATTAGTTTTAGGTCATAACTATTTAGAAGAAAATTTAAAAAAGAGAAAGGGACTACAGGCATTACTTAGTCCAATGTCTAGACCACTGAAGGACTCTTGTCTAAAACATACTTCTGATACAATCTTAAAATCTCTATAATAATTTACTAAGACTCTTTACCTTTCAGGAAGACCTATTCTACTGCTGAAAAGTACATTTATCGGAGCAGACATTTTGTGATGTAAGAATAACAATAACCATATAACAAAACATGTATCAATGTAGTTTTGTTCTCCAGAATGGAAATGATGTCTACTTGCTCTATGTGACAATTGTTCTTCTCTCTAGGTTATACATCTCTTGATTACAAGAACACTTAAGATATGGCTTATAGACCTTGCACTTCCAAATTACTCTCCTTTAAACAATGAGCAACAAAGTACTCTACCCTCAGAACCTGGCATTTTAGTTCTTTCACTAAATGGTGAGTTAACATAAGTAAACCTTACTTTAGGCAACAAATGCTTTCCAAAAAGGAGGATGGACAAATGAGTATTCATAAAGAAGAAAAATTAATCTTTATATACACTACTGAAACCTCTAATTTAATGCATTCTCTGGGCATGCACTCTGTAGGAATATTTTTACAACTTTTCCTGATAAAAATGTTTTGTATGCTATTGTTTCTAAAAGTGAGATCTTCTTATACCTTATCTTCCTGACCTTTAAGATGAACTGCTACAATAGATATAATCTTAACCATTTCATATAAATGGTAAGAAAGCCTACAAGAATTCAAATAGTTTGCTATTCTTAGATGTTACAATTGGCTTGCTAGGTGTCTTGGTAGATGCCTATAATCCCAGAAGTCAGGGAGGTGAAGGATCTTAAATTTGAGCCTAGGAAACTTAGCAAGAGCTTGTCATAAACTAACAAACAAGCTGAGGATGAGGGTTCAACTTCCAGTACCAAATAAATAAATATATCAACTCAGAAAATTTTAAAAAGTTGAGTTTCTGCACTTCATTTTTTGAAATTAAAAATACTTGATATCTCATCTTGCTAATCGACACAGGTATAATAACTACTATAATTATAACTTTCTACTAATTCTTGAGTCATAGAACTGTATATATCACAGATAGATTATGCAACACTATTACTTTATATACATTTGCAAGTAAATTATAGAAAGAGAATATATATATATATAGGCTGTATGAAACCATCTAAGTAGTACAGCATAGGACTTTGTAAACATATAGGCATGTCAGCTAAAGCCTGCTCTTCTATCATGATTCAGCTGCCTGACCTCAGATAGATCACTATTTTTTCATTTTTAAATGATCTGTCACCCAGCTGTGCTAACCAGAAAAGTCATTGGTTGCATGCAAAAGTATCTTAAAAATACTATGGACTTATAAGTGTCGACTAATACTATGGGGTGACTTATTGTCTTCCTACTGTTATGTGTAATACTATTCATATAAAAGTCAACATTTTTTGTGAAAGATCCTTTTCAAAGTAGTTAGTACTGTTAGTCTGTTAGTACTGTCAGTCTTATTAATAATCTTGTATGAATATGAAACCAGTGTTCTGACTTTGGGAACAGTATACAATAAAGACATAAAAGACACCAGCTTCAACTGATAACAAAATAAAATTCCTTATTATTTTTTCTAAAACACAGTAATCCGAAAGTAATGATCCCACTATTTTGAAATATATAAACTGGAAGAAAAAGTCCACAATGACTAAAGTGATTTAAAATACAAGTGGTATTTAGCTGTGGTCACTTTCATCTATAGGAAGCTTATTTGTATATAAGACATCAAAAGATAATTGCTAAACATAAAATTTCCATCAATTTCTAAAAGTTAGAATTCTATTATTTCTTTTTTTTTTTTTTTGGCGGAACCGGGGATTGAACTCAGATCCTTGTGTTTGCCAGTCAAGCGCTTATCCTACTGAGCCATCTCCCCGGCCCCAAGAATTCTATTATTTCTGAAAAATTGTTTCTTCAACAAAACATTTAGCACCGACTATGCTATCCAAAATCTATGGCGTAGTGAGACATTTTGGTCCTTCAGTCAAAATTTTAGATAGCTTTATTGCCCTGTAATGGCAAAATGACTATCTCTAGCGCCTTAGCATTTGAGGTGACATCGAAGATGTTATAATGAGAAAAAGGGAAGAATGGCATGAGGTCTGCAACCACAAAATTTGGACTCTTGCAAATTCATCTCTTCTTGCATAACTGTAGGGCCTAACTAACATGATTACTGCCAAGTTTTTTGGAACCAGTCAGGAGAAGGAACATAATTTACATATTATCCTGCTGACTTCTCGAGTATTGGGCTACTATTATAGTCCCTATGTTACTAACTCTATGTTGATTCCTTAGAAATTTGTCACCCTTTGTGTACTCTAAACCTTGAATTGAAGCATTCAGGGAGTGGTTAGATATATAAAGAAAGCATTATACAATAGAACATTCTTGGTTTATCAAAGAGAAAAGATAAATATTACAAATGTTGGCTTGTGAGAGTATTATGCTTTAGAGCATCCTTGGTTTAGCAAAGTGAAAAGGTAAGTATTATAAATGTTGGTTTGTGAGAGATGTCAACTCTTTTGGTATCAATTTAGAAAGTGTCTTCATCTGATTCATCACTCTTGGGTTTGGTAAGTCTTTCCAGTTCTTCTCCGTCCTAAAAGGAAACATGAAAAAAGTAATTAATTTACAAAATTAGAATAGCCACATTTCAAGGATACTAAGGGACAGCCTTATGAAATGTATGTCAGGAATCTTATTCATTAAATCATGGGTTTCATTTCATTAAACTGTAAAAGCAATCTGGTCAAATTAAATAAATACTTGGTAAGTTAACTTGAGCATAATGAGATGATTAAACAATGAAATATACTCAACCCAGTCTTTATTCAAAATTAAAAACATGAATATAGGCAACAGCACCATCTGCTGCTCAGGAGAGGACATGATTACAGGCTGGAGAAATGAATGTAAACGAGGCTCATCTACCTAAATTGACTTTGCCTTACTTAAAAATTGGGGCAACTGGGCCGGGGAGGCAGCTCAGCAGCATAAACACCTGCCTGGCAAGTGCAAGGTCCCAAGTTTATCCCCAGTACCACAAGAAAAAAAAAAAAAAATTGGGGCAATAAGCCCATCAGAAAAGAATAGAAAGAAGACCTCTGAATGTACACTATACCTGAGACTCACGTGTTCAGGACGCAAGCTTCTGACCTTTCCATTTTTAGACTGGTTATCTTAGTACACCTGAGCCCTGACACCTACCAAGGTTTGCCATGAATTCTAGGCATCAGATTTTCCCAAAGAAAAAAACAGGTTCATCGTGTGAAACTGTTCATATTTTGTATAGTCATAAAACTTGTGAATCTAATGGAAAAAAAAATCTATCCTACTTTTTATTTAAATGTATTTAACTCCTAAAATGAATCTCTAAGAGATACTTTACTTAACTTTAGAGTTTAGTTTGTGGTACTTGGGATTGAATTTAGGGCCTCTACAGCACAAAGCTCCATCTCCAGCCTTATTCTGAGACAGGATCTTGCCAAGTTGCTCAGGCCATGTTTGACTTTTAACCCTCCTGCCTCAGCTTCCTGGAGTGCTGGGACACAGTCAAATAAGCCTACATTCACCTACAAAGGCATTTTTAATTTACTCATGACATGATTAAAAAAAATCATGACATGATTAGAACAACTATAAACAACTGATAAATGCTTAGAATAACCGCATAAGCTTTACTATAGAAAATAATTTTATCTTACTTGTAAAAACCCTTTTGAAAACTACCACAATTCATGAATAACTAGCAGGACAATTAAGGAGCTAGGTTTTCCATTTAACAAGACTTAGCAATGTGAAATACCAAGTTCTTCTAGAAATGAAACTTACTTTCCAACTATTGTGCAGTGGAAAGAGCAGGGGACCAGAGCCAGAGGTCACGCATCTGGGATCAGTTCTCCCACTCAGTACTCATAAAGCATTCTATTTCCCTAGTCACAAAATAAGGGAGACTGGCAAGGTAACCTGAATCATTTTCTAAGTTTGTGACTATGTAACAGCTTATGATACTATTACACAAAATTCTTGAGAAGCTCTGACTTAAAAATGTTTTTCTCTACTGTGGATGGCAATTATCATGCCCAATGAATTGCTTTTGATTTTTAAAAGCCATGGAGATCTAGCACATTCAAAAGCACTATTCTCACAAACTTACCCCACTTGAACGCTCCCAGAGATTTCCACTCAGATCTCGGATCCGTTCTTGCCTAGGTGCACATTCCTGACTCTGAGGTTTGCTGGCATTATAAATAAATATGGCGAGAAGGACGGAAGGGGCTTCTAAGAAAAATTCCAAGGAAGGCCTGAAGTCAAAGACCAGGACGGACACTGTGGTGATGATGACAGTGGTAACCTGGGCCATTAAGACGTGGAACATGTTATCCAGGAACTTCAGAATGAAAGCCACGGAAAGGCCCTGAAATGCAGTTACAAAAATAAGGGCTACTGAAAACACATTGTGACCATAAAAAAATCCACAGTTCTTAATCTGATCACGGTTACTATTCTGAAGGCCCAGTGTCAGCCCGTTAAAAAGGATGCCAAAGAAATAGAGTTTGCTGTTCTGTATGAAGATGCTTTCGGTGAGATGGCTCCCTTCCTTCAGTATCTTTTCATTATAGATATTGGCCATTGAAGAAATAAAACACTGTACTATAATCAGTATATGGCCCAAGCCGAGACGGATATGACTAAAGACTCTGGCTGTGGTATTATTCCATTTAACTTCAGGAAAAGTCCACTCTTTTGCTGTGCAATTTTTTCCAGGACATTCACTTTTGAAGTGAAGGCAGGAATTTGATGGGCTGAAGAAGGCATCATGATGAAATCCATGTCCAGCCAGGTTATGCTGTGAAGTTTTAGTCCCAGTAGTCAGGGCCACAATAGAAAAAAATAAAATCAGGAGGGAAGCCCATTGTATCCAGTTTAGATGTCGCCTGTCCAAAAACAAAATACATGCTTTACCACTCTTTTTCCTCCTTGAATCAATTAACTTTATTAAAAATTCTGAAATTTGAGTAGTTGGTAGAATAATCCACACCCAGTTTTTGCTAGCCTTCCCCACAACTCAAGTTCAAAGGAAGCTTGCTGGTAGTACCTCTATGTTCCAACTTGCCCTTTCATTCATTTTTATTACTAGCCCTTAAAATCATTCCACCATTTCTCTCTGTAGGCTTTCTTTCAACCTGCAGATTTAACCAACCTCCTCCCTATTTCTAGAGCTACCTTGAACCTGTTGGCATAGTTATTTATTGTGCTAGAGTACAAGTTACAGCTGTGATCCTCAAGCTGGTTTCTGATAATGAGATGAGCGTCAGATACCTCCTTCTATACAGCTTGATTTTCTCCTACAAAAGAATTAAATCTCCAAAGGTTTAACCCACCAATTTTTGAGGAAGTCAGCTCCTGGATCAAAGGCCTAATCATGAAGCATTACACAGCATACTGCTGACTGATAAGGTAATGAAAAATGGTATTTTGGGTAGTTTTTCAGCTTTCAATGCCCTAATAGTAGTTTATGTATCTATTTATTTTGCTCAGTACAGCAGTGAGGTGCAGAGGATATACATTATTCCACATTGCAGCTTCATTCAGTTTGACAGAAATTAATAAGCAGCTTCTGTGTGCTAGCATATGGGGACATAAAGAAGACTTAATTGCCTTCTTGAAGAAATCTATGTTTTATTAAGGAGACAGCCATGAAATTATAAGAGTAGAATGTGTGAGAGGACATACATGGAACAACTGGAATACATTGAGGAAACAACATTTTAATGAAGTCAGGTCCTGTTTCAAAGAGGAAACAGCACTAGTCAAAAGATGAAAAGATAGATCAAATAAATTGAAGGTTCCTATATAAAAAGTTGCTTGTATATCCAGGCAATAAGAAGAGTCTATGCAAAGGTAACAAGGATGTACAATATTCAGAAAAGAGGAATATGTGTCAGATTGGGGTAGTCTGCGAGGTCTCTGGGATGAACAAAATCTAATCATCTAAAGATCAACCAGTCAGGTGAACATTGGAGAAGCAAAGAAAAAAGAGAGAGAATAACACAGGTAAAGGCAGAAATGTAAAGCTACATGTAAGAATCAGAAGTTACAAGAAACGGGATTTCATTTGTGCATTTGAGTACCTACTACAGGGTAAAACAATTTCTGCTCTCAGGCAGGAAAGCTGAGAGGTTAAGCGACTTCTTTAAGGTTATGCACTATACAAGAGTGAAGAAGGAACTGGATGCGTGGTTTTACGTCTTCTTAGATCATCACACCTTTGAAAGAATATTTCTGAACTTGTGGGACACATAAATAGGAAAATGTTTCTGATTTCATGAATATTTCTCTAGAGCTTTATGTTTCCAATCTATGCAATGGACCCGGCCTTGCTAGCAGCACACCTGTGCATGCTCCTCACTGTACAAGTTTCACATAAAAAGACCTGAACTCACCAAGGAAGCTAGTCATGGCTCTATGCCATGCAATCCTAAACCATCAACTAGTCACCTAAGTTTCTGAAAAGACAAGCAGGTCCATATTGAGTAGCAGAAAGTGAACAGAATGAAAAGAAAAAAATACAGAGATAAAAAGTGGATGTCTAATTTATAAACAATTATTATATAATCAATGGCTGAACATGAAAGAAGTAAGGCAGCAATCTCTAGTACCTTTAGAAGTTTTCAATTTTGGCAGATACAGATTTCTGCTATACTTACACTGAGAATAAAAAAAAGTCTAACAAATTCTTAAGCAAACTAAACAGTATCTAGTATAAATGATTACTCAATCAAGGTAACATTTTTAGGGAAGGTAAAAATTATTAAGAATTAGGCTGAAAGTGGTAGATTTTTTTTAGAAAGTAATTTAGGACATATTACCCTATAAATTCGACTAAAAATGTGTACTTATAAATGCGTGGATCTGCATGGCAGAGTTTATTCTTCAGTTTCACTGGTGTAGCACAATAGAAGCTGGCCTAACTGATCTTTTCATATCTGCAGTAAAGATTAGAGATGGATGCTCAGGGCTCAATGCTTCTTTTCCGGAGTGTCTGTTCCCACGCAAAGTGTTGCTCCCAGAATTTGTAACCCCTTGGCCTCACTGTTGTTATTATATGTTATAACAATAACAAAAATGATAAATGATGAAAAGGATTTCTATGTCTTATTTTATGGAGGAAAAAAATAAAAATACATATTTTCAAAACAAGATAATAGAAAATGGATATTATATTGTATATTGTTATCTTCAAAATAATTGCTCAGATTACCAGATACAGACCTGCAAAATCAATCAAATGAGATAATCACTAACTGTTTCTTTCAATGAACTAATAGAAATTAGTAGAACATTTATCTTGGCTATGCTTTGGGAAGACCAACTAAAAGTAAATAACTCAGATGACAAAATCTGCCTGCAAACTACCTAGGTGAGGCTAACTATAAAAGGTTATAGACAGAAATCTAGACAAGTCCTATTTTAAAAGTATTTTCAAAGACTTGCTGCATTTTATGTTCTCTGAGACCAGAAATCTTAGGATGATGTATAGTGACTACAGCATCACGTAAGAAACAATCAAGGAACTCCAATCCACAAATCCCTATACCGCAAGGAAAAACCTTAGCTCACTATCGAAAGAATAAACAGATACACAGCTATGCACTCTAAGTTAAAGTACACTGTTTGGTCTTAAACACACACACACACACACACACACACACACACACACACACACAATCTGCCTCTTTATCCACAGTTTTGCTTCTCATTCAATCCAAAAAATACTGCATAATGATTTTCAGAAGAAAATAATTCACAAATTTTAAACTGTGAATCATTCACATACCCACACTGCATGTTACCTGTCTGTCAGTTACTTTGTGGCTGTCAAGTTGACTGAACACTATAGTAAGACAGTGCTAGGGCTCAAGTAACACTTACTCTACTTAATGGCTCCACATGTAAAAGTAATGACGCTGCCATCTCAAATATGTGAGACATTATGGAGTGCTCCTTTGAGCAAAGAGGTAAAAGTTCTTAATAATGAAAACAAACAAAAACCAAACCCCACAGTACTGAGGTTGCTAAGGTCTGTTGCTGAACAGTATGGATATACTTAACACTATTTAACTACACATAAACATGGTTAGGATGGCAAATCTTACTATGTTTAGTTTCATCAGAATAAAAGTTAAAAATGTAGTAAAAGATGATACATAAAAGGCATTCTCAAGAGTGGTATACCATCCCTAGAGGAGCAAGCAGACCCCCACTAGAGGAGCAGTGCCTTTCCCAGAAGAACAAGCAGACCCTTACATTCTCACCAGAGAAGCACCCCACCCCATGAGCATGCAGATCTGCACTGACGAGTGACGTCCACCAGGAGCAGAGACTCCCCTTCCCCCAGAAGGCAAGCAGAGTCAGTCAAGAAGCATCCTTCCACCAGGGGAGCGTGGCATGTAGCAGCGGAGGTGAGGAATCACTAACCAATCTGATCCTTGAGGAGAAAAATACCCAGGAAGAATAGGGAGCAACCAAACCATGGTTGCTAAAGACATTAAATCCAACAGCCCACTGAAAGCCCCTCTCTGCATTCTACATCCAGCAGAGAATGAAGGGCTGGCCACACTTCCCATTAATCAACAGGAAAAAGGATACGTCTTGGCTCTGGAGATAACCACAGTCTGAGGGGAAATGAATGGAGGGCCCCTTACTGCAAGGACAGCACCTCAAAACCCAATAGGCCCTACAGGGAAGCATAGAAAATTGTGACTGACTGGATTCCTAGACTACAGATCTTAGCAAGAAATTATTCATTCACTGGAACACTGAAAGTTTTTCTTGACTCCAATCTTTTTTTTGATTCTTCTATGTTGTATTTTTTTCCCTACATTGTGTTACCGATAGCTTTTCTCTATCACTTTTTTGTGGCTTGGGGTTTTCTTTCCTCTTCCATGAATTTTTTCCTTTCTCTTTCTCTTTCTTTTATTTACCTTTTTCTTGTACCTATTTATCTATTTCTTATTACCTATTATTCACTTAATTTACCTGTTTCTTCTAGTTACTTTTTAATTTTTTTTTATTGCTCTTTGCAACAGATGTTCTTTATCACCACTGATTTTCTTTTATTCCTCAATAGGATCCCCATCACACTTTTCTTTCCTCCTTGTAGTCCATCAATTTTTAAATTTTGCTCTTTTTATTCTCCAGTTCCTTATACCCTCTTCCTTTACTACTATAACTATTATAGTTAACTTCACACAACTGCTGTTGAATAATGTGCAACTGTTAGCAGAAATAAAATTGTCCCATTCAAGAGTTACCTCCTGCAGCCCAACTGCCAGTCAATATTTGGATTATCTTACAATATAGATGTCCTTCCTATGAGTAAGGGTGGTACTTTACTGGTTCTTAGGGTTTCTATTTAATGTTATAATTGATGCTGATTTTGTTACTGTAGCCAAGGTGATGTAGTTGTTATTATTAACTGATTTTCTTGAGATGCCAACACCTGGATTGCCTTGGAGCCATTAACAATACTGTGCCCTATTCCTAGAAAAATGAATACCAGGCTGAAAGTAAAAGCCAAGTACCCAAATTGTTTGAAATTATATGAGGGGAGATAACAAAACAGATGAAGAAAGCATGTGGCAAGCTCACAGAAGACATTAGTAAAAAGATATGCTAATTAAGCAATATGACTAGCAAGTCTACAAAAAACACTAGTAAAAAGCTAACAGAACTAAACAAACTATGTAAAACATGTGTAACCATTAGATTTCATAAAATGACTCCAAATAGAATTATGGAGATTAAATTTCTTCTAGAAGTATGGGTTTCAGAAATGACCTGTGGGAGGACAAAGTACTAGAAGTAGAAAACAGGTCTGTGGTTGGTGACCAATTCATGTAAGATGATTTAAGCACAAGAAAATATGAAAAATGGATTCAGCAGCTCCTGAATTACGCAAAGAAGAACAAGATTAACTGGAATTAGTGAAAAACCAAAAGATAATGCAAATGGCACAAAAAACTTGTTTACTGAAACAATAGCAGAAAACACTGCAAATAAGGTAAAAGAATATAACATTCAGGTAAGTGAGACACACAGAACCCCAAATAGCCACAATCAGAAAAGAACTTTTCCATAATACAACAGTCGAAAATTCTAGAAAACCAACCAAAGAATAGTATCTCAAAAGCCATTAGTGAAAAGCAACAAATTACTTATAAAAGAAAACTTACTAAAATTAAAGCAGACTTTTTTGGTGGGGGGTACTAGGGATGGAACTTAGGACTCTGCGCTTGCCAGGAAGGCACTTATGCTACTGAGCTATCTCCCTAGCCCAAAGCAGACTTCCTAATACAAACCTCAAAAGAGCTAGGAGAGCTTAGTCCAAAGAGTTTTGAGCCATAAAAGCAAACAATTTTCAACCCAGGATGGCATATCATGCAAAACTATCTTTCAAAATTGATAGAGAAACAAGATACTTTTCTGATAAAAGAACAGCTAAAGAAATCCATAATCACCATACCAACATTCCCAAGAATTCTCAAGGATTCACTAGAAAAAGACATTGAAACTAACAAAGACAAAAAATATAATAGAAAAAATGCACCAGGTCAGCTGAGCAGTTAAGTAGAAGGGAAAGATAGGGAATCAGTAACAGGAAATAAGGCAATGATAGGAATAATTCAGTACCCATCACTAATAACTCTCCATGTGAATGATCTCAATTCCCCAACCAAAAGACATTGAGTAGCAGAATGGATCAAGAAACAAAATTCAATACAATGCTGTATATAAGAAACACATTTAACACCAAAAGAAACTTACAAACTAAAAAATCAAAGCATAGAAAATAATATTCCATGCAAAGGGGAGATCACTTAAGAAAAAAAAAAATCCAGAGAGAGATGACAACCATCAACACAGGCACTGAACAATGAATGGCATATCCAGTTTCATAAAACAAGCACTACTGGTCATAAAAGCAGATAAAACATAAACAGCATTATAGTGGGGAACCTCAATACCCCATATCACAAATTGATCAACTAGACCAAAAAAAAAAAAAAAAAAAAATCTACAAACAGATGTCAGAGTTAAACAAAACCTGTGAACAAATAGACATAAAAGCCAACACCAGAATACCATCCAACAACAATGAAGTATACATTCTATTCAGCAGCACATAGAACTTTCTTTAAAATAGATCACATACTATCAAAAGCATGCTTAACTAAATCTAAAAGATTAGAAATTCAACCAGGGGTATTATCAGAGCATAGTACCATTAAGTTAGGAATCAAGGGCAAAGGAAAACACAGAAATTATGCAAATGCACAGGAAGTAAACAATATGCTCTTAAGTATACAACAGGACACAGAAGAAGCCAAGGAAGAAATATGATCGTTTCTAGAACTAAATAATAATGGCAGTACAACATGCCACAACTTATAGGATACAATGAAAGCAGTTCTAAAAGGAAACAGCTGTGAATGCCCACATAACAAAAACAAAGCAAGGCCAAATAAATAACCTAAAGATATACCTCAAGGTCCTAGAAAAACAAGAACAATTCAAATCCTAAGCAAGGATAAGAAAGAATTTTTTTTTTTTTTTTTTTTTGTACTTTTAGGGAAGGGTCTACAGGGTGTTCAGGGTCTCACTACTAGCTCAGACTTGTAGTGATCTGCCTGTTTACAGCCTCCTAAGAGCTGAGATGACAGGTGTGCACCACCACGTCCAGTCTCAACTGCTGTCTCAGCCCGCACAAGGGGTGGGGCTGGCACAGCAGGCATGGGGATGCAACCCCTGGCCTCTGTGCCTGCTTGCAGGCACTTTAGTCCACTGAACTATTTGGCTGGCTCAAGAAAGAAATTTATAAAGCTCAAAACAGAAATCAGGGCCAGCCAGATAGCTCAATAGATTACTTAGGCAGATGCAGGGACCCGGGTTTGATCCCTGGCATGCTGCGTGTCAGCCCCACCTCTGGGGCACGATGAGACTGAGATTAAGACTGGGTGTGGTGGCATGTGCCTGTAATCCCAGTGCTTGGGAGGCTGAGAACTGGAGGATCACGACAAATCCAATCTGTGTAGTGAGACCCTGTACTAAATCCATTAAAAACAAAACAAAACAAAAAACCCCCCCAGAAATCAATGAAAATGAGACCAAAAGCAAAAACAAAAAAACCAAAGAATTAGTGAATCAAAGAGTTGGTTCTTCTAAGGAATAAACAAAAGACAAACCTTTAGCCAATCTCACCAAAAAAAAAAAAAAAAAAAAAAAAAAAAGAAGTACCAAATCAATGCAAGAAATGGAAAAAGGTAACAATCACAAGACACAGTTAAAAATAAAAAATCACTGACAGTTACTTTGCAAATAATTTTCTATATGCCAATAAATTAGAAAATTCAAAAGAAATGGCTATATTCACAGATACATATGAATTACCAAAATTGAACCTAGAAGATTTAAAACCTTTGAATAATCCATTAAGAGGCAATGAAATTGAAGAAGTAGTACATAAGCTACTGAGTGAACAAAGGCCAGGTCCAGACGGCATCACAGCTGTATTCTACAAAAACCAAAGGGAAATTCTAACACCAATACCCCTCAAGCTTTGTTATGAAATTGAAAGGGAAGGAGTACTAAATCATTCCTGGAAGCTACTAAAACCAGAGAAAATTTCAACCAAAAAAGAGAAATTATTTTATTTATTTATTTATTTAGACTGCTCAGAATGCCTTCAGGGCATGTTTGCCTGGCTGGAGTCGTGGGGATCGAACCACAGCAACCTGAGGCTGACTGCTTTGTTGAAACAGCCACTTAAACAACTGAGCTAAGGGGCAGGCCCCCCAAGAGAGAAATTTAGGCCAATTTCATTGAAGAATACAGATGCAGTCCTCAATAAGATATTGCCAAATAGGGGCGAGATAGCTTGGTGGATTAAAGCACTTGCTTAGGCAAGCACAGGCAAGGGCAGGCAAGCGCAGGGACTGAGGTTCAATCTTTGCCACCACATGGTTCGTCAGTCCTGCCCCATAGTGGACTAAGCTGGCCAGAGTCTGGGGTGTGGTGGGGCAGGCCTGTAATCCCAGCACTGGGGAGACTGAAAGCAGGAGGATCACCAGGAGTCTGAGCTGCATAGTGATACCTTGCAACAACCAAATACATTAAAAAAAAAAAAAAGATATTACCAGATAGAATGCAATGAAATATCAAAAAGATCATACATAGTGACCAAACTGCCTTTCTCCTACGTATGCAAGGATGGTCTGACATACTCAAATCGATCAATGTAATATATCACATAAAGAGAAGCAAAAACAAAAATCACACGATCATCTCCATGGACACAGAAAAAGCCTTTGATAAAATCTAACATTCTTTCATTATAAAAATACTGCAGAAAATAAGTACAGAAGCATCTTATCTCAATATGATAAAATCCATACATGACAAATCAACTGCCCATATATTAAAAGGGAAACAGAAACTTTTCCTCTAAAATCAGAACAAGACAACAGTACCTACTATTACTACTCAATGTTCAACATAGTATTTGAAACATTAGCAAAAGCTACTAGGCCAAAAAAAAAAAAAAAAAAAAAGATATGTACAGAAAAGAAAACAAATGAAATTATTATTTGCAGATGACATGATCTTCTACCTAGAAGAACCCCCAAAATTCAGACTCTCAGAACTAATAACCAAATTCAGGAATGTAGCACGATAAAACATTAGTATTTCTGTACAGTAATAATGAACCCAGTGAAAAACATTACAAAAAACATCATTTGCAGTAGCACTAATAATTAAATACTTAGGAATGAACCTAACCAAGGAAGTGAAAGACTTCTATAATGGAAACTACAGTATTCTGAAAAGACAAAGCAAAGAGGATTCAAAAAATTAAAAAAAAAAAAAAAACAACAACAACAAACCCAACCTATTCCTGGGTAGGCAGAAAAACAGTAAAAACAATCATACTTCCAAAACTGATACACAGTTTCAATAAAAATTCCAACAGCATTGGCCCTCAAAGTCATATGGAACCAGATGAGACCCAGAACAGCAAAACAATCCTGGGTTAAAGAGAGCAAAGTGGAAGGCATCACAATCCCAGGCCTGAAGTTATACGTAGTACAAAGCTTCTATGATAAAAACAGCATGGTACTAGCACAAAAAACTGACAGGAGGATCAATGGAAAAAGTAGAGGATGCAGTTACAACTCCAAGCACATCTGATTTTTGACATGGCCTGGAAACACTGAAGGAAAAAAGCCTTTTTAACAAATGGTGTTGGGAAAACAGGCTATCCGCATGCAGAAGATTGAACCTAGACATGTATCGCTCTCATCATGAACAAAACTAAATGTTATAACATTAACCTGCTCAAAGACAAAATAGGTAACACTCTTGAAATCCCAGGCTTAGGCAAAGGCTTTCTGAACAGAATACCAGCTGCACAAAAAACAATACCAAGAATCAACAAATGGAATATCAAACAAAAAGATGCTGCACAACAAAAACACAACCAGCAGAGTGAAAAGACAACTCACAAAATGGGAAGAAAAGTTTGCCAGTCCCCACTCAGACAGAAGACTCATATCTAGAACATATAAAGAAATAAAAACATTAGAACTTTCCCAATAAAGGACTCAATTAAAAAAATGACAAATTTAAAATGAACAGATACTTCATAAGAGAAGTGCAAATGCCTAATAAACTCATGAAGGAGGGCTCAATATCACTGGCCATTGGAGAAATTCAAGTTAAAACAACACTAGATTCTTCCTTACCCCAGAGAGAATAGTGGTCATCAAGAAATCAAATAAATGCTAGTGAAGATGAGAAAAGGAGTGCTTCTACATTTTTGGTAGGAATATAAACTAGCACAACCACTATCAAAATCTGTGTGATGAGTCACTGAAAAACTGAAACTAGAAAGTCCATTTGACCCAGCTCTTCCTCTTGTGGGTATCTTCTCCAAAGTATTAAAGATACCACATTACAGTGATGCATACATGTCCATATATACAGCTGCACAATTCATAATGGCTAAATTTTGTAAGATGCTTGTTTGTTCATTAACAGAAGAACAGATAAAGAAAACATGGTATTTACACACAGTGGAGTACTACTCTGCTATATGGGAAGAAAAACTGGAGTCTTCTATAGGAAAATGGAAGTACTTTGAAATCATAATGTTAAGTAAAATAATGTTAACGTAAGCTTAAATATCACCTGGTTTCTCCTATATGAGAAACTCAAAAGCATAAATACCTGCAAAGAGAAGAATAAAAGACAATAGGAAGTAGAGAGATAGCTTTCTCAACAGGAAAAGGGATCAAAAGATGGAGGGAAAGAGAAACAAGGGAAGGGAAAGGGGACAAAAGAAGGAATTAAGATATAGTACCTAGATGTATCAACACCCCACAAGGAATGTAAACACTCTGTATTACAAATGTGTACTAATAAAAAAAGCCATGCTCATAAAAGACAATATTAGATTTCCTAGTACATCATTGTAGTTCTATAATTCAGAGGCACTTCAGTACTGATTTCTGAGTCAGATAAATGTGGACAGTTTAGAAAATATACAATAATAGAAATAATAAAAACAAGGTTTTATTGTTCAATATAATTATTTTCAAGAATTTATAATAGAGACATGTTAGCAATAAAACAAACACATTAAAGTATCAGTACCGCTTTGAAAATAAGAGTTACAGTATCTGAAAAAAATTTGAGATTTAGTTATCAATGTTCATTATTAAAACTAGCAATGTATAATTATAATTAGCAAATTAAAACTAAACATTTAAAATTTATAGTATAAATAGATTTGAATTTAGTTACCCTAAGATTAAAATTTTTTAATAATTCATTAAATGTTTAAAATTAAACTAGATTTACTATAATGGGTAGCTTAAAGCTTAAAGAATGTACTTATCTCAAGTAGTTCAACAAAGAATTTGCTACACTTTATCATTTTCAAACTCCAAAACAGGAATTAAATAGCTTAGGAAACTCTTGGCTCCTATTAGTGTATTGACATTGGGATAAACAGTTAGTGAATTCTGTGTTGAAAGTTTGGCACTAAAAATTAATAACAATTACAACAACCAATACATTATCTTATTTTTTGGTTTGCTCAAGACATTTCATACATCTGATCCCAGAGGATTTAGACAGGCTAGTTTTGGAGTTGATTCTAGGTGGGGTAAACAATGTATGCAAGACACATCAATTAGGATCAAAATCCTGGCCTTGGGATTCCGAGGGTTCAGTGCTCTGTAGAAACAGGCTGTGCCATTTTTAAGAATGATACATGCTTTCACATCGAGTTACTTACTTCAGCACTATCCTGAATAGAAGAGCTGTTGTTATAATGCTAAAATTTGAGAAGATAACAGCCATGGCCTAGAAAGAAAGAGAAGACAGAGTTACAATTCAAACAAAGTACTGACCTTAGAAATCTCCCAGCTTACTAGTTCATCTGACAAAAAAGCTTTTTAGTCAAGACCAGGGGGGTTATTAGGGCAGCTGTTTCACTAGAGGATCAAATTCCATTTTTACTTCTTGTTAAATTTACACAGATATGATCAAATAATTATGCAGGGTTTGAAAATATGTGCTTAAATTCAGGCAATGATTGCATAAATACACTGTATGTGTAGTTCTGGAAATACTTATTAAATACACTTTAAAGGTTTAGGTCTAGAAATAACAGTGTCCATGCTTGTGAAGCAACTTTGCAAGCTCCCGAACTATTTCATAAACACAGTTTCTATGGGTAAACAGAGGGCAATACTGTTAGGCTTATTTAGATCAGAAGAAAATTTAGGCAAATTTTTAAGTATCTTTACTGTCGTAAAAGTTGAATGACTTTTCCTCTTTGAAATGATGTAACTCAAAGCTAAAATCATATTTGACAGTTTTTTGGGTTGATTCAAGTTATTCTAAACACTTAGAAACATACTAGCCACATTTAACAGTGACTTTTGTGAATTCAGTCATATTTCACATATTAATCTGAACATGTGCACACTTTTATGAGAAAGTGTACAATTTTATCACTGCACTCCATAACTGAACCTGGCAATATTAATAATTCATAGCACAAATTCTTCCTACCTCTTTGCTATCATTTTAAGTTGATTAAACTCCAAGGAGTATTAAGTTTTATAGCAGCAAACATGGCTAATATTCAGCTAAAGAAAAAGGAGTAAATACCATAAAACAATATTTCCAATAATACAACATTGCTGCTTTTCTATTGAAATTTTTATAAAGTGAAAACTTTGCAATGACACATGACTGTACCTATTATAGGGCATAAGGTGTGATAATTTGATAGAGGTATATTTTGTATAATGATCTAGTCAAAGTCATTAACATTGCTACCTTCTTAACCATTCATCATTTCTTTGTGTTGGGTGACTCCAAATTATTTTCTCAGTATACTTCTCTGCAAGACAAGGCTTGTAAACCCCCAGTTAAGAAATAAGTAAAATAAAAAAAGATTGAGAAAAGTGGCTGAAGGGAGTAGGGAAGTAGTGACTCAGAATAACATTAAGGGCAGTGCAAATATACCTAGCGTAGCTAGCTTGAAGAACTCTGCAAACTCTTTCCATGTAACACTATGAATAAATCAAACATCTGATCTTTGTCCCAAAATCTTTGCCCCAAAATTATAATTCCTTAAATAGATTCAAAATAGAAATATACAGAGTATTCCACATGTTTTATAGTATCTGAAGCTGTATAGAATTAGACAGAACAAAGTAATAAATATGAAAGAAAAAGAAATTGCAATTCTGTTTTGATATTGGGGTTGCAGAAAGGAGTATAAATATAAAGGTAATCTGCTGGACCCAAAAAATATACAGCCAAAGACATGGAACATACAAGGTCCTAATAATGTCACTGAGTATGGACATTAGATGCCATAAACATAAACTAAGAATAATATCAACAAGAATGGAAAAGGGAAAGGGGGAACTAGAGGAGCAGGGAGAAAGGGAGAGGGACTAGGGATAAGAAAAAGAAATAAGCTGCATTATGTACCATTATGTACATGTACCAACTTCCCAAGATGACTGAAAAAAAATACATGTACTTCAAAGACGTACAAATAATGTTTATTAAATGCTAATGGTTATGTCTGTTGAATACAAGGAAGGTGGAAACAAAAATTTAGGAGAGGACACAGTCTGATGGACTGGGCATTTATTGCCAATATGGATCATATGGCTGGAAAGAATCTCAAGTGATCTAGTGGCCCAGGTCCCTGACTTTCACCTGTATTACCATTATCATCATCATTATTATTATTATTGCCATTGCATTATTATTCAGATGGGGTATCTCAAACTTACAGTTGGCACCTGGTTAATTACACAAGTTCTAAAAAAGTATTAAACTCCTATTTCCTATAGTAGTCTTCTCATCCTGTTCTAAAACTGATTTGGTTATACTTACGGGATTTCACATAAATGACCGGTCATGATAAAAATAATCAAAATGGCTAATTTTATCTTTCAATGAAGCTGAGAATACATTTGGTAATAAAGGCAATAAAAGTCTCCATTTTATAAAATATAAGGGGGAAATATACAAATGACACAAACTGAGTAACAGTTGAGGAACTAACTCCAATTCTGATTACTAATTCTTTCCAAACTGACACAAAAGATTTCAAGAGAGATAAGATTATCAGTGATACACGGCTTTTTATAAATGGGAGGATGTACTCCTACTCTCAAAAGAAATTGCTGGTTAAATGCTAAGATTAAAAGAAGAAAACCACAACTAAAAAGTATAAACTACATTAAAACAGATATAAGAAAGGTCCACTGAGTGTGTAATCATTTGAGTTAATCATGCAAGTCTGCTTGGAGGTCCTAGATGCTGAGATTTAGAGTAGAAGTTGGCCATAGGATGACTCAGAAAATAAGGATCCTGATTAGGGTGACACAAAAAGAGCTGGCTTCAGATCTGTCAGCAAGGGAGCAACTCCCACACAGCAAAATTTACTACAGTTAACTTTAACAGTGAGTGGATCTGGCAAGCAGATCAGTAATTCAGGATTCAGGCAATGCTGGGAAAATTTCAGCAAGGACAGTGAGGGCAATAAGAAATAAAATCCAGAAAAATGACAAAAAAGAAAGATTAGTCTGGGACTCATTTCTCTTTCTTGTCTTTTCAATGCCATTTCTGTCATATTTACTTACAGGCTGAAGGTAGGATAGGACATAGAAGACAATCAAGTTATCCAGGAAATAAAGAAAAGCAGGAATGGACCACTTCATGAAATTAGAGAATTCCTTCCAGGAAGCACATCTCAAATTTCTACTCTGATGATGTTCTAAAGAAAGAAATTTAGGAATAAATAATCTTGATGAGAATACTTATATTTTTGGAGAAAGTACTTTACATTTGATTACAGATGCAATCCTTCAAAAAGTGCTTTACGAATTTGACTAGGTTAAAAGAACTGAAGATAACACAGAATTTTATTAGTCTGTTTCTAACTCCTCTCTGGGTCCTACCACTCAAAATCAGCAACTCCTTATGAATACCGATGATCCTAACACCTGTTAACTTAAAGCAGCAGAAGTATCATTTGAGGTGACTCAAGATACACATGCAGCACTACTCTGAAAATATTGGACCAAGAGGGAGGCCAACACGTTAGAATAAGTAAGGAAAAATATTAAGCCTTAATGCTGTCCTGCCCTCTCAAGAGATCAGCAAATGGAAATGTATATATGTGGACCTAGGGACAATTAACTTGTCATAATCCAAACAGGAGTTATTACCTCAGCTTCAGATTTTTAAAGGTTTAGAACTACATACTATAAAAAAATATAAAATGAAAGCAGAACAAACAAAGGCAGTTCAAGCACTGCAGGTGATGCAAGAGTTTCATGAAATTAAGAAATATTCTATGAACTAGAACCTCTATACAGACTGAAATGTATTCCACTAACAAAATCTGCACAATTATGATGCTCTGGTGAGTACAACAACACATTCTTAGGTGAGCACTTTGATGCTTTAAATTCTGTTTACTTCACTTGAAAAGACAGATTAAAGAGGTAGTGAGCTCATATCTGAGGAACTGAGGCAGAGAAGCAATAATTCTAAGGGCCTATATATTCAATGAAAAGGTTAATACTGTATATTTGAGGGAGAGATTAATAATCCTATGTAATAGTTCTGCTTGGAACACAATCTCTTTGACTGTCTTCCATGTAGGAAATAGGAGTTGTTTTGCAATATAATGCATTTCAAATCAAACAGCAAAGTTATTTAGAAAATTCAGAATTTAAATTAACTTGGTATATGAACCCATTACAGAAACAAGTGAAGAGGCAAGCTGATGAGCAGACACTGGAAACATGGGAGTCTGAGCCCATTGCAGCTTGTTTTTTCACCTTTAAAACACATTTATGTTTGTGTCTCAGGTACCTAATACATATAAAATGAACTAGACTAAATGAAATAAAATGTTCCTTGCAGTTCTAATGTTTTTGGATTCTGCAATTTTTAGTAGGTATATAGTACCACCTTAAGACTCACCTTTCTTTATAACATAGAATGACACAAGCACACAGAAAATAAGCTTCACCAGTTCTGAGCAAATATTCACAGTAGTTGGAAGATAATCATACTTGTTCTCTGAAATGAACAGAAATATTGTTTTAACTATAAATTTTATTCTGTATGATTATAAGACAGCTAATAATTTGTAGTTGTTTGAACTGTAAAAGCTGGATTTAGCTGGGTGTGGTGCTGCATGCCTATGAACCCAGCACCCTGGGAGGCTGAAGCAGGCACATGGGAGTCTGAGCCCAGCTGGGCAACTTACCAACTTAGTGAGACTCAATCTCAAAACAAAAAAAATTCAGAAAAGGCCTAAGGATGTAGCTCAGTGTGAAGGCCCTGGGTTTAATGTTTAGTTCTTCCCTTCCCTCCCTATCTCACCCCATCTTTGCACCATAATGCTGGATTTATCCCAGTACACAGGAGGCTGGGTAGGAAGATAGGAAGTTCAAGGCCAGTCTGGACTACAGTCAGACACTGTCTCAAAAAAAAGGAAAGGTTATATTAAATTTCTTCCAGTTGGCTTTTTTCTTTTTTTTTTTTTTCTACAGTTTTATTGATAAACAGATAGCAATGAGACAGTTTCAAATCAAATCAGAAGTACAGTTTCAACAAATAATACACTGCATATATTCTTTTTAGTGGTTAATTGCTGTACAAGATGTGGACTTGTGATCCTATTTACA
>NW_004524583.1:399313-435235 GCF_000260255.1 Octodon degus
GGTCCCGCCGGCACAGGGTAGCAGGAAGCTCTCCACACACTCCTCCAGTTGGCTTTTCTCTTTTGAATTTCTATATCACTTCATCCCATTTATTAGCTACTCATATTCCACTTAACTTTTTACTATTCTTGAATTTGGTAAACACAACTCATGTTTTCATCCACTGTTACTAATAAATCTTTTGAGAAGTCTAGGACCAAGGTCAAAGAAAGCTGTCTGGTAAGGCAGTGGATTCTCTTCTAAATAGACTATTAATCAACATTGAGCCTCTGAATCATCAAGCAATTATAGAATACTACCTGTTCAATTAATAGGTTATGACTCTTGAGACATGGTAGACCTGTTACATTAGTCATTCTCAAACAAAATTTTTAATGATCCTTTATTATGATACACACATGAACAAGTATGCATAAAAGGATCCGGGGCTTTAGATTACAACTTTCAAACTCTTGTCAGTGTTCTTTAACAAGTTCTTTCTGGTAATCCTCTCACATGTAATCTCAAACTGTGTGAGCACGTGTGATTTTGGTCCACTCACCTCCTAAACATATATCTTATTTACATTCATCCATCCTTATTGATTTCCTTCTAGTTCTTGCAAAAGGGGCCATGGCCCTTTTACCCATTCTTCCCTTTAAAACCTTTCTGTCTCAGTGACTACAATAAACATTGCTTTTGACTTCATTATATCTCTTGTAGCTTCCTCTCTGATAACTGGGTTTGTTTTCTTATCCTACAAACATTTGTAAACACCTGACAAATGAAATTTAACATATTACCCCTCTACTGCACCTTCTTCTTTCCATAAAACAGTGCCAACATCATCTCCACTTTGTCTACTTTTTTTTTTTTTTTTTTTTTTTTTTTTTTTTAACCGGGAAAGGAACTCAGGCCCTTGCACTTGCCAGGGAAGCACTTATTCCACTGAGCTCATGTGCCCAAAAACAGGGCTGGTGTGGCATGTGGCACCAGGCATCAAAGGTCCTAAGTTTTTTTTTTTTTTTTGTGGCAGGGCTGGTGTGACATGTGGTGCCAGGGATGGAACCATGGTCCCTGCAATTGCCTAAGCTTGCCTAAGCAGGTGTGGCACTTTAGACCACTGACCTATCTTGCTGGCCTCGTCACCAAGCAATCTTGTTTCTGATTCTACCACTGTACTCAAAATACCTACTTTCTGAGATTACTAAATCTAAAGGGCCTGTTTTAATCCTCATCACGATGTTGCAATTCTTTGTTTCCAAATTTTCCTTTCTTTCTAATGTACATTTAGTTCTCTCATCTAACAATTTCTTCTTCATGGTCTAAACACTGCCATGCCATTTAATGTTGCCATCCCTTAAAATTTGTCACTTATTATGCATGAGCCCTCTAGTCCTAGGGTTTTGAATATTGACTTAATGTACACAAGTCTATATTCCAGAACATTTGATCTACTGTTCAAAAAATATATCCATATAATTACTTCTTACTCATTTCATTGATATCTCTTTCATGAACAGGCTGTGTCAAACACCATAGAAAACTCCAGTGAATGAAGACATAGTTCCTAGCCTACAGGAAAGGACCTAGCTAAAACTATAATTTTTCCAAATTTGGTCTAATCTTCTTTTCCTCCTAATAGTTCCCATCTCAAATGAAGCATTCTCAATCCACTTATAATCCAAACCAGAAACTTTCAGCTAGCCAAGATTTTATCTTCTTTATTTTCTACATTCAGTAATGGTCCAAATCACATTTTTCCTATGTTCTGGTATTTCTTGACACTTTTCATTCCTACATCACTAAACTAGTCTTCAACATCTGTGGGTTGAGTTTGCAATAACTCATTAACTTTAACCTGCTTCCAGTCTTTTCCTTCTCCAACCAGCTACCAGTGTAGTTTCTTATTTATCTTCCTGTTTACAATATGCATGTGTTCCTTACCCTCCAGACTGTAAGGCATACATAATAAAGCATGGCATATTAACAATCTCATTGCTACTTTCCTGTCTGGTCAAGTATTTCTTCTCTTTTCTACAGGCCCTTAAACTTTTTCTCAGTAACTCTACACTACAAGTTCACAAAATATATCTGGTTTTATTCATGCCTCTGTTCTGCATCTTCAAAATACTTGCTATTGCATTTACTGTAATCTATTTTTTATAATGCATTTACATGGGTGTCTCTCCTAATAAATAGTTCTTTTTTTTTTGTGGCGGAACCAGGGATTGAACTCAGGCCCTTGCGCTTGCCAGGGACGCGCTTATTCCACTGAGCCATCTCCCTGGCCTAATAAATAGTTCTTAAGCACAAAGTCTATGTCTTATGCATGTTGAACTCTACTACTACTTCACCTAGGGCCTGAGAAGTACACATCAACTAAAGTTGAGACTTATATATACATGTTACTCTTGAAGCAGACCATTAAGAGTCATGATGTCATGATGTTTTTTTCATCAATTTTTCTTTTTTTTCCTTTGGGGTACTGGGGATTGAACCCAGTGCATAGTAGGAAAATGGTCTATTGAGCTACACCCCCAGCCTGATGTCATGATTTTAATGTGTTGTCAACAGTACCAGTGAGAAGTACTCAATATAGTTTTGTGGAATTGAAATATTTACTTAAATCCTTACACTAAAAAGTTCTTCAGTGCATACTTAAAAGTCTAATATGTACTGACCTACTGACACACAAATTCACAAATGCCAAGTGACCAAACAAAAGTAGCTTCTTGCCTATTTCAAAGTAAGCTGTAATTATATATCTTGCTAGATTCAGCAACACCTGTTGAATGAAGTAGTAGTCTGATATTACCATATGTTCCATATACATGGTTTGATTTTGAACTTAAGTTACCCACTTTCAAAATACTTCTTGCAAATGTTTAAGTAAAATTTGAATATAGTTTATCATTCACATGATGCATGTGCTTCATAAGCTATTACCTCCATTTTATAACCAAGGAAAACAAACACAGGTAACGTCATGTGCGATTAAATGTTCCACATGTATTCTGAATCTCAGCTTACCTTCATTGGCAGAATATTTTACTAATAAGATGCGACTGGAGCTTAAGCCAACGAATACAGCACCCAGTAGAAATGGATACATCGTTGGGAACCACAGAGCAGGCCGCCTACAGCATTTTCTTTCCATTCTGTTATTTAATTGCCTTTAAAAGAAGAGCACTTCATAAGCAACTCTTGATGGCATACTTAATGATTCTGCACAATGCAAATATTCCTGACTACATAACAGAAAAAGAACTTTTTAAATATTTGGCTGTGACTGCCTGACGGTACAGTTCAGTAGTACAGGCGCAACAACACGGAAAGAAAATGAAAAAGTCGAACTCTAAATAGGACGGAGTACTCGAGATAGAAAAGGATCAGGTTATAAATGATGATGGCAAAGGTAGCAAGTGAGGAAGGGGCACTTAAGGACTGCAGAAAAACAACTGTGCGTTCTTATTAGCAACTTTGGTGTACAAGAAAAGGATCTTGAAATTGTATTTTTCCTCCTCTGTAGCAGTTCTGAGCTTGTTCGTAAAGACCAAATTAGAAGAACCAAAATGAAAATACGTGAAACCCTGCTGTGACATTTTACCGAAATTAAACAAAAGAGCTTAATCTTGGGTCTCAATAGGAAACCCTCTTTGGACACCGGGCATGAAAATCCTCGTAGGGATTACCCTGCCCCAAACCTCCCAGTACCCGCAAGAACGACCCAGAATCGGTAGGGACTGCAGAGTTGTCAAATTCACAGCCAAGCTGGGCGCGGCGTAGGACACCAGAGACAACGCCCCTTCCGGGGAGGCCAGGTCCGCCCGGCCGGCAGGGAAACCCTCCCCGCACACATGCGCAGTGGGCATCTCACGGCGGCCTCCCCACCTCCTACGCACGCGCAATAATGTCTCGCGGGCGCGGTTACCTCACTCCCTCCAGAGATCTTCTGGTGGGAGAAAGCGCATCATACAGCTGGTACTATCTAGCTCCGCAATAGCAGTAGTAGCCTTTTAGGTTCCATAGGCAGGGCAGGTATGAGAGAAACAAAGGCGAAAAATCCTCTGCACCCAGGGCTGGTAATCCGGGATGAAAAGCAAGATAAGATCCCTACAAAGAAGAGCGTGGGTTGGCGCCCATTGCGCAGGCGCGCCCAGTGTTCCGCTTCCGGAAGGAGGGAGGGGCGGCCGATCCCGCCCCGCGAGGCTCTTCTCGCGTCACGTGAGGAGAGTCGAGTGTCACGTGAGGCCCAGGTGGCGGCGAGCTACGGCGAGAGAGCGAGAAGTGGAAGGGGAACCGGAAGGGCTGCGAGTGAAGCAGAAGGGAAGAAGTGCATCTGAGAGGGCGAGGGGTGCGCGTGCACCCGCCTCTTCCCCCAGCTCTGCCCCGGCCCGGCCCCCGTGCCCGGCGGCCAGGTGACAGCGGAGCCCGGCACGCGTGCGTCGCCCGGGCGCGAATCGCGCGGCACCCCTCCCCCGCGTTCCGCCCGTCCCGTTCTGTCCCGTCGCGTCGCGTACGTCCAGTCCGGAGCCGTCCCTTAGGTTGCCGCCGGCGGGTGCCGATGCCAGTCGTCCGCCGCGGGGGCAGCTCTTGACTCCGGTCCCTGTCCGCTGCCCTGCCGTCCCTCTCGCGGCGCCGGCCGCTGTTGCGGCCCCAGGATGCAGAATGTGATTAACACGGTGAAGGGAAAGGCGCTGGAAGTGGCCGAGTACCTGACCCCGGTCCTCAAGGTAAGCCGGGCGCGCCGCCTGGGCCGTCGGGCGCACGCTGGGCTCTGCGGGGAGCGGGCGCCGGCGCTCCCTGCTCCGGGCGGGGAAGGGACGCCGCGGGGTGGGACGCTGCGGAGCGACAGCCCCCGCCTCTGGCTCTCTGGCTGGTCCTTTGGGCTTCCTGACTCCCCGGGCTTCTGAAGCCACCCTCAGTCCGAGCCCCTGTTTGTACCAGTCATTACGCTCCGGCTGGCTAGAACAGTAAGTCTTAACATCGGAATTTTTAAACGAGTAGTTTTGCTTATTAATTTAAGGAATGAAGTCAGCGTTGGAAGCAGATTTTCTTCTATGTTTCATGGAATATTAAGTCTCAAGTAGGCATATTGTAATTTAGGTCCCAACTAGTTTAGATTTCAGCGGAACAAAGTGAAATTGATAACACTATCTCAGTAACATTGATCCCAGCAAAGTAGCAGAACTTCCTTCTCATGCTTATAAAGTAGCTGTAACTGGTTATTTATTTGGGGTTCACAGTAATACGCAGCTTGATATCCGTGAGTATATAACTTTTGATACACTGTATTGACATCAGTACAAACGGTTTAAAGTAGAAGTTGCTTATAGCAATAAGTGATTCAATTGTTTATTTTCAGAGATAAAGTTCTACAATCACAATTTTTTTCTTTAATCACATTTATAACATTTGTTTGTAACGTTTGCTTGCTAAAAAGTGAGCAGTGATAAAAAACAAAGGACAAGTTCTTGGTTTTATTTTGTTGGTTCTCTTTTGAGCTTTCAAGTAGAATTTTACTGATACTAGTGTGGGGATGAAATATTCTGATTATGCTAAGAGAAATAGGGAAAAATTGTCCTTGCTCCCTTTTGTTGACATTGTTACATCTGTGCTTTTAAAATACATACTTATTTCCAAGATCCATTTAAAGATAGTATTTTGTTGGGCCAAGACAAGAAATCAAGAAGTTATTTGTAATGCCCTCTTGCTTTGCTTATATTTGCTTGCTGTGAAAATCCATTTAGTTAAGGTTATTCAACTACTTAAAATTTGAAAATTTTGACATTTGCACTGAATTTTTTTTGGGGGGGTCAGTTACATAGCCTTTTCAGAACAGCCTGTGTAAGGTCCTTGAAGGTGGGTTAGGCATGGGCCAGAGGATCCTCTTCCCTTGTCTCCTGGGGTCCTCTTGTTACCATTTTGATAATACGCAGTGGTTACAGCTTTTTATTTTCAAGAACTAACAAAAAGGTTTTCCAAATTAAATAATTTTGTGCAGTGGTTGTATACTATACCAGTTTCATTTTATTAAATGTATGACACAGAATTGTTTCGAAGTCATTTTAGTTTTTCACCAACTTGAAAAGAGAGCATGTTAGAATGTATGACCTCTATTTTTAGTATAAAAGAAGTCAGAATTAATGACCAGCTTGTTACTCCAGGACTGGGTATTTAAAAGTTTCCTGCTAGGTGAGGGAAGGCAAAGAGAAGAAAAGTACTAGTGGTCTTCTCTTAGCAATAAAAGTTAAGAAGAGTTATGGTTTTGGGGGGGTGTACATTACAATGAAAGTCCGCATAATGGGGGCTGGGGAGATAGCTCAGTGGAATAAGTTCAGTCCCTGGTTCTGCCAAAAAAAAGTCCTCTTAATGGTCTTCAAGGCTTCTTGATCAGTAGAGTTTCTTATCACCTGCTACTGTGTCCCAGGGTCACTCCTGCCTGTGAGCCAGCCTGATCTCTGGAGCTTGCTCAAGCAGTCACCTGCATGAGGTTTTGCATTTATTTGTCTTTTAGCCTGAAATACTTATTTTTCCTGTAGACAGCCTTAAGGCTTATTCATTCACTGAGATGTTCAAGTCTTTATTGAAGTCTTTATTATCTTTTCATTCTCTTTTTAATGGCTGTCTCTCCCCCACCACGCAAGTTTCCTCTCTTTTATTTTTCATGATATGGTGCGCGTGTCTTCCTCAGGTAGAAATTAAGCTGCTTTTGATGGCAAGGATGAATTTGGTGTGTTTTATTTACACCTATATCCTACTGCCTCCGATTGCCTGATATTTGGTAGTTAGTAAATATTTGTTGAGTAAATAATGTTTATTCACTAAATGAACTTGTGCACTTTTGTAGGTTATTAAAAAACTCACATGTTTAGTAGATTTAGTAAATAGAATTCTTTAGAGGAAAGTATATTGTTTTACTATCTTGATGGAAATGAGAATAATGGGACATATTGAGCAATTTCTACTTTGGGTTTCTAATGTTACTTGGTTTAAATAAGGCATTGGCTGAATTAAGAGATTTCTACACACCTTTAAGACATTTTTACGCTGTTGTGAAATGTTCATTGCCCAGTCACTGTAAGACTTACTTCATGTTGAAACCTTTGAATTTTTTTTTCTTAGAGCTCATTATTGCTCTGGTGGAATTAATTGTAATTATTTTCATGTCAGTTTTTTGTATTAGACTTGTATATCATTGTATTGAAGTACCCATAATACACACATACAACTTTACATTGTTGTAGTAACAGTGATAAGTGTACGCAGTTCACTTTTTGTGTATGCTCCTTTGCCTGAAGGGTTCTAGGCAAATAGTTGCCTCCAAAGCAGTTCTAGTTGAAAGTGAAAGATGTGATACTGACACTATTTTTGTTTTCTTTAGGAATCAAAATTTAAGGAAACAGGTGTAATCACCCCAGAAGAGGTAAATGTTAAAAATATTCTGAAACGTTTGTACTTTATATTAAATTGAGCACTTACTGCTTTGTAAGAAAATATCTGGAACTTTCTGACTTGAATAAAATTAGATTTTGCTAATTATATCCTAATTTATGAGTATATTGCCATGGATAGAAAATGTAACTTCCTTCTCAGTTTGCCACTTTTCATATTTCTCTGAAGTTCTATTTATTTATTTATTTATTTATTTTTTGCTCCGAATGCCTTCAGGGCATGATTGGCTGGCTTGAGTTGTGGGGATGGAACCACAGCAACCTGAACCTGACTGCTTTGTTGAAGCAGCCACTTAAAGAACTGAGCTAAGGGGTGGGCCCCCTCTCTTTATTTAGAAATGAAGGTGGAGAGGGTGTGGAACAGACTTCTGGTCATTTATACTTTACTCACATTTTCATTAGATTGCACTGTGCAGGGGGCTGTGTAGTGTTATGTTCTGGATAGCTACACTAAACGTGAATTTTCATGTTTTTCCAATTGTGAATTTTGTTCACCGCTTATTAAATTCTCTTAATATGATATTCAGCATAAATTTTATATTTGTCAGATTCCTGCTACTGATTTTTTTTTTTTTTCACTTTTTCAACTGAACAAGTAATAATTGAAATTGGTTAATATTTCACTGGCCAGTTGCGTTTTAGTGTTTTATTGATTTTTTTTTTTTTTTTTTCTTTTGATAAGACTGAGGATGCAGCCTAGTGTGTTCACACTGAGCTGTGAGCCCAGGCCTTTTTATACTGAGACAGGGTCTCCTTAAGTTGCCCAGGTAGGACTTGAATTTGCGATTCTCTTGCCTCAGCCTCCTTCAGTTCTGAAATTGCAGGCAAATGCTACAATGACTGGTTTATTGAACCTTTACAACAGAATTATTTTTTGAGGAAACATTTCACTTATTTGCTAAATTTGTGTTATAAAAAAGTTCTTTTTTATTGGTGTAGTTTATTCACAGGGAAATAAATGCTATGGTAAAAGTCTTTTTAAATTTCAGTTTTATGAAAAGGTATGGTGTTCCTAATAACAGGTAAAGAATTTAAGCTTGAGCTTTAGCTCACTGAAAACACTCTCTGCTGAAAGAATTGTATTGTTTTTAAGGAAGTATTTTGAAATCAACTATGTTGTATGATGAGGCTGCTGTTTCAGGGCTCTAAAGGCCAAGACCTCAGAATAATTAATCTTTCAATTTTCACATATGACTCTCCAGGCGCAAGTACTTTTGAGTTCTGGAATGTTTTACTGAGCTGATCTTTTATCTGAAACTTTTTAATAAAGACTCATGGTGGTATGAAAAGAATTTAGGGAACTTGCTTTCTTTTGTTTTGTTTTTGTTTTTTAAGACCATCTGCCCATGTGATTCAGGCTGAATTTGAACACAGGCTGGCCTCTAATGCGTAGATCTCTTTGCCTCAGCCTTTCAAGTGCTGGGATTACAGGTGTGTGTCACCATGCCTGCCCCTGGACTTGGTTTTGAGAGCCATTTCTCTGATACTTAAGCAAGAAAGTTAAGCTGTGTAGGGAACAGCCTCATGTTGCCTCATACCTAAGATTTTAAGGGTTCAGACTAGACATTTTATGAAGATCTTATTTTACTGTGGGCTTCATGAGTGTAATAGTTTGATTGCTAGATAGAATATTTTGATTTTAAAAGTGTCATCATTCTTGCTAAATAAAAATATAATTTAGATACAGCTTTGTCAGTAGTACTGTCTGAAATCAAGAGTATACGTGAAGATATTTATCTCCAATATGTGAAGATGCCTGTTAGATAGTTGAAGTTCAAGATGCAGGTCTGTGGTTGTTGGCTGTAACTAAGCTGTTTTCAAACAGAAATCCTAAAGTGAACTGTTAAACTCATGAAGGAGTTACAAATTTTCCTTTTAAAAAAAAAGTCCGAGGTAAAACTAACCCAGCTGGGTCCCAAGCATGGACGGCTAGGTTGAGTGTAGCACCATGAGGGGACTGAGGGAGATTAGAAAGAGCCGGAAGGAGGAAACTGAAAGGCAGCATTTGCTGTGGATAAAGTCTACTGCCTTCATTTGCTCCTTTGTTTCTTCCTACTGCTTCTAGATAAAGCTTTCAAAATTCTGCCTGTCAGTGGC
Source organism: Octodon degus (assembly GCF_000260255.1). Lineage (NCBI taxonomy): Eukaryota > Metazoa > Chordata > Mammalia > Rodentia > Octodontidae > Octodon > Octodon degus. The sequence continues at coordinate 408,847 of NW_004524583.1, forward strand.
CAGCTATCTTTTTGTTTGAGAGTTGTCGAAGTCTTTGTGCTCCACATGAGGGGCAGCAGTTTCTAATACTGGATTGTCTGAAAAAAAAAAATCATTGGGTGTGGTTTTTGAGGTGTATTAATTGAAGAATAAAGTTGCTGACCAAAATGTAAATACTGATTCTGTCTGTTGGAGCTACTTATTAATAAGTTTGACAAGAGAGTTGAAGTAAGGAAAGCTGCTGCAAACAGTGGTGATGATTCGAAGTTTGACTACATGTTATTTGAATATGTAAAAATAATAATGGTTGTTGCTACTGAGGGCAAATGCACACATGTACTGATTATAGCTGCAGTTTTGTAGTTTTAAATGTTTTCTTTTTTATCTTTTGGGTTTTGTTGTAATTTTTTAAATAGATACCTCCAGACTGATTTCAGAATAAAATTAGTCATGTGACTTCAAAGCAGTATGCTGCAATTCAATAACTTCTAATGAATTGTTTGGCTTGCATTCTGGTGGTGATGAATTAATTCCAGATAAACAGAATTAAAGGTAGTATTTGGTTCCAGTGAATGCCAAAATACTGAAAAAGAGATTGTTGTTTTCATTTTCTTCTTGTCTTAATAAGTTTAAATAATATATTTTTCAAGTGAAAGAACAGAAATAGTTTTACACTTTCTGTTGGGAATACAGTTGCTTTATTGCATTTTGATAATGGACCTTTGTGAAAGATATTATTCTCAAAATTCTGATTTGATAGAATTTTATGTGGGCGTACTTTCTCAGAAAGGCATTAAAAGACAAAATGTATTATACTTTCTTTTCTTCCTATGTAACAAACCCCTGAACAATACAAGATTTTAAGTTAGATCTGTTGTGAAATAGAGGTAATTGGGAAAGTATGTGCACATATTGCTTGGGTTGGGACCCTCATTATGCTTAAAAGACTTTTCATGTCTTTTTTTTTTTAAAATGAAGAATTCTGTTTCTCAGTAAGGTCACATTGTGTCCATGTAAATTGGAAATTCTCAAAAAATTAAACTGCCTCTCTATGAGTATTTTATTTCTAAAGAAAATCAACAGCTTGTACAATGTTCAGTCTGCCCCAAAAGTCCAAGGTTGTTAGAAGGTACAGTTTCTTAAATTACCAGTCCAAAAATTTTTTTCCTGTTGTGAGTCACTACATTTGTTTGATTACTAATCATTCCTTTAAGAGTATGATAAAACTTTCAAAACTGGCCATTAATTAAATGAAAAAATAAAATAGAACACTGGATATGTAACTTAGAGTGCTTACCTAGCATGCACCAAGGCCCTGAGTTCAATTTTCCACTGGAGAAAACCCAGAGTATATACTACTGTGTTGTGATGAAGATATATATCATTGACCTGTATCTGTTTTTAAGATTTTAGTTGAGTTTTTAGTCAGCATGATTCTCTGTACATTTTATTTGTCCTTAAAATGGATCTTGGGGCTGGGGAGATGGCTCAGTGGAATAAACACTTCCCTGGCAAGCACAAGGGCCTGAGTTCAATCCCTGGTTCCGCAAAAAAAAAAAAAAAAAAATTAAGGTGGATCTTGACATCTTAGCATTCTATAGCCTTACCCTTATTAAATTAATGATACTGTATGTTTGGGGCATTTAGTAAAATGATAAAATTGAATTTAAGAATAGCAGTTTTTCTTTCAAAATTAATTTCAGTTTTGGATGTTTAAAACTTTTACAGGTTAATAAAAATCTTCAAGTTGATGAAGCAGGTTTGGTTTGCAGTTTAATTATTAGGTATAAAGGCTACCCGAGGTAATCAGTTTGATATTTTGCCATCCTGTATTCAGTTATTAATTTTTCTTTTGCTTCTTTATTCCTTCCATATCCTGAAGTTTGTGGCAGCTGGAGATCACTTAGTTCATCACTGCCCAACATGGCAATGGTAAGTGTACTTAAATGAAAGGTAATAAACTTTAGGATTATGACAATTTCCCTGTAGGAAAGTGCATGAAATTACAGTGACAAATTTAATGAACTTTCTTTTAGAACTCTCTATTAAATTGTACCTCATTGATATGTGAAGAAAAAGTAGATATGATATCTAACATATTTTATTCTTATAAAGACAGACATGATTGTGATAAATCCTTTTTTTCTTTACTAACGTTGTTTCTGTACCCTGTAGGTCTTATCTTCAAGTTCCTTAAAAAATGACATCCAGGAATTTAATCGATTTGGTGAATTTCTTTTTTTAAATTAATAAATGTTTATTAAACATTTTTTACATTTTAGGAGTTTTATATTTTCTTTTTTCCTTTTATGTACTTTGTTGTCGAAGGGTCTCACTATGTAGCAGCATGGACTCATAGTGATCCTCTTGCTTTCAGCCTCCCCAGGGGGCGGGGTTGGCACAGCATGTGGTGCTGGGGATTGAACTGTGCTTGCCTAGCAGGTGTTTTAGTCCACTGAGCTATCCTGCTGGCCCTTATATTTTCTTTAAAACATGAAATATAGACACTTTTTAACTGTTAAAAATTGCATTCTTTCCTTAGTAATTAGCTAAACTTAAATATTCATTAGAGGTCTTAATTATAAATTTGCTTATAATAAACTTTAGATTTTATTTCCTTCATAAATTTTTTATTAAAGTAGTATATATTTTAAAATATGAATAATAGTAATATTTTGAAACAAATGCCTTTTCATTATTTTCAAGTACTAATGTTAAAAATTTACTTAAAAACTAATCTTAATGACGGCAAAACTGTTTTGGAATTTATCAGCTTGTTTGGGTATAGTTTCTACAACTTGTTAGATCTTTTTTAAGTTTGAGGGTTGAACCCAGGGAATATTAAGGGACATTCCTATCCCTATTTTGAGATAAGGTTTTGCTAAAATGCCTAACCTCCTGGTATCGTCCTGCCTCAGCCTGATGAGTAGCTGAAATTGGAGGCATGTGCCATCAGAACTGCTTTTTCTTTTTTTCTTCTTTTTAGTGACATTTCTCTGGAGTAATTGAAAGGTACAGTTTGATTAAGAGCAAGGGTTCTTATATTAAAAAGGTTCTAATTGATAGAATTTAGTATTTTAAACCAGAGTTAGAACCTATTGTGGTCTATTTTATTTTCCTTTGTTTTTATTCATTTTTATACCTGACATGCACTTATTGCCACTGCTTTTTATCAGATGCTCTGTATCTTATTTTACAGGACATTATTTCTTATGTGTCAAGAAAGAACAAAATAGCCAGCTTCATTTTTTTTAATCTTTTTTATGTCTGTTTCTGTTCCAAATTTAAAAGAAATCAGCTCATGACATAGAAGAAGCTGTCTGACTTAATAAAGATTCTTCCCATCCTAAATTTTCTGTTCAAGTCAGTTTCTAGCCTATAATTCATATATATTTGAAGTCAGATAAGTATAAATATTTATTATAATAATGCTTTTTGTGACAAGATCTGATTTAAGATTATCTTCAGTATAGTAGATAGTTTTTCTTACTGAGATTTCTACATGGTAGGTTTTAAGTCATTTAAAAAGCTAAAATGTCTGGGTTATAGTATTGTTATAGGAGTTGGTATATAGTCAGAATTTTATAGTGAGTGTTTGGAGTATCTGTTTTAACAGTTCTGATTGGTGAAAGTTTGTTTGCTTATTTTTTAACATAAGCCTATTTATAACCTCCGTTGTCTGTACTTCTGCCTGAGTTGATGGATCTGAAGGAATTAATAATTTTAAGACATTGTGAGAAACAGATTATTTCTATGTTAATACCTGTATGCAGACAAGTGCTATCAGCACCTTATTTTCACTTCTCTCAGAACTTCAGGTGTTTCTATCGTGTTGAACTGAACATTGATGTTTCCTTAAAAGAAGCCTAAAAGGCAGTCAAATGATGTTAGGACATTTCATGGATGTTTTGTGCTAAAATCTATGGTTTGAAAGTTAATCTAAAGCTTTAAAAGCCAATTGTGTTCATGGTTATGCTCATATGTTTGTGAAAGACCACATCCCACCACTATTCTGGTCAAGTTCATTGGATGGCCCTCAGAATGTTTAAACAAACTCTTATGGGAAGCTGAAATAGGTTAGAAATGTTATAGTTGGTTTTCATGTACAGAATTTAAGGATAGAAATCCTAAAGTCAGGTGTAGTGGCATATGCCAGTAATCCAGCTACTTAGAGAGCCAAGGTAGGGAGGTTCACAAGCTAGAGGCTAGCTTTGGGATGTGAGGTCTTGCCTTAAAGTTTAAAAAATAGGGAAGTAGCTGAGCTATAGAGTATGTCGCTAGTATGGTAAGACCCTGGATTCCATCCCTGGCACTACACACACACACACACACACACACACACACACACACGAGCCCTGGAATTACGTGGTTTGATCTTAACTCTTCTGACCTGGTTTTGTATCTGCAGGCAACTTGACCCCTTTAAGCTTTAGTTTACTTAGGTGTAAAATGGGAATGTTGTTAGTACCTGCCTTTTAAAGTTATAAAAGTTGATACTAATGTATATTAAGCTTCTAAGTTCTATGCTTACTGAGAAGCTGATAAAATGGTTTTGTTTTAAGCATTATCTCATAGATCAAAGCATTTTTGCCTCTTAGTTCTAATTTTAATAAAGTGGTAGGAATGGGAATCTTGCCAGCCACTTACTTTATTATATGTCTTATAGGTTTTTCTTTTGCCTTTTGATCTCAAGGTAAATACTACATTAAAATTAAAAATCTAAGATGAACAGAACATTAGGATTAAAAATCTGGAAGATTATGTTTATTGAGGAATACTATTTTCATTTTCTTTAGACATACTAGTTATCTATTTGTCTACATCTCTGACTGTATTTCATTTATATAGTCTTCATACTTTTCTATAACCTAAATATAGGTTGTCTCAGTTACTCTTCTCTTGTTGCTGGGACAAATACCTGACACTCAAAATGAGGGAAGGAAATGTTTATTTAACTCAGTTATTGGAGGTTCTAGTCCATACTCAGCTGGCACCAAGGCCGACTGGCACATGGCAGAGGGCAACAGCTCATGGCAGCAGTAAAGAGCAAACAGGAGGAGTAGCAGCAACAATAGCAACAGGGATGAAGTCTGTCTCTCTTAAATTGCATTCAGGCTATCCACCTCAGGCTGGGGGAAGTATATAATCCATAATCCCAACTTTGGATCACCCATAATCCCAGTGGATCATGAGTTAATCACAAACTGTATAAGTCCCCACCCCATGACTGCATGAGGCTTTGGGGGACAACTAGGCACAAACCATAACATATGTCAAGTAATGGCATCATTTTCCAATCTTAAAGCAGAATTAAAATATTTTATAGTTTTACATGTGAAATTATCCATGTAAATTTGACTTTTAAAATATTTCTGTATTTTGATCCCCTCTCCTGTTTTTAAAGGGCTACAGGAGAAGAATTAAAAGTGAAGGCATACCTACCAACGGGCAAACAGTTTTTGGTAACCAAAAATGGTGAGAATTATATTGTATAAATTAGTATAATTTGCAGTTGCATTAAAAGGAACAACAAAAATTGTTTATCCTTTCTGATCCTAATTTGTGTCTGAAGATGTGCTTAGGACTTAGCTTAGAAATTTGGAAATTTAATAAAACCTCCATGTTTTCTATTTCTGTAATACTCCTTTTCTTCTTTGATTTGTATCTCTTTAACTTTTTGGGGGAATAAAACTATTCACTTGGCAAGATGTAACAGAAGGCTCTACGGAAAGTTAGATTTCTTGTAAAAAAAGGTAATTTTTTGAAGTTGACTTTCTATTCTTTTTTTTTTTGGTGGAACCAGGGATTGAACTCAGGCCCTTGTGCTTGCCAGGCAAGTGCTTATTCTACTGAGCCATCTCCTTGGCCCCCATTTTATTCATTTTTTAGCTATTTGATTTTAATCTTTTGATGTAAATTTTTCATGAAGAATGCAACTGATACCAATAACGTCCAAGTTAAAAGATTTTATTATTTGTTGTGCCATTGAGGGATTTCCTAAGGCACAAAAAAATATCTTTTGAAATATATATATTTATTAAGTGAATTTGAAGAAACATCAAAAGGTGATGATTGTCCTTAAATAATCATATAGCAATACATTGATTTCTGTTCTAATTTACCTTACAAGGCAAATTGTAACAAAAAGTATTTTCTTTCCTACAGAATACATTTATTTTTACAAACAAATGTATTAAACTGTATATAAAAGATTAATAGCAACTTGACCCTACATCATGTTTTTACCCTATAATTGCTCAATTTTATAGTTATGAATAATATTTGTTAATTGATACTTTCATTATAAGAAAAATTTGGCTGCAGTGTTTGTATAAGAAAGTAAAATTTAGCAATTTGTTGAATTTTAAACTATTTAAAATTTTCTATCCATTGTAAATAGCTGAAACTTGAATATGACTTTTAAATTAATGTTGGCAAATGTTTTGATCTCACAACTAGAGATCACCTCTGCACTTCTGAGTATGCTTCCTTGTTCAGAAAGTAAAATAGTAATTTAAGGTATTAATGGTTAGTGTGAATTGAACAGTGTCGCATGGCATTAGCTTATGGTTCTTCACAGACTGTGACAGTAAAGGAATACATAGAAAACTCTCACCAGAGTCTTTCTGCTTTTCTTCTATCAGAGCAATTTAGGGAAACATTAATGTAGCTAAATAATTATGTATCTGTAGGCTTAATGTACGTTTTAAATTAATGGATCTCATTAGAAATGAAATAGCATTTAATATTTTGGTAGTATAAATGTCATTTTTATGAAATAAGCTTTCTTATTAAGATAAATTTGTGATGTGTTGATTATATGGTAGTAACTGCCATTTTTGAATAGTGCCATGCTACAAACGCTGCAAACAGATGGAGTATTCAGATGAATTGGAAGCTATCATTGAAGAAGATGATGGTGATGGGGGATGGGTAGATACATATCACAACACAGGTAAAAGGAGACTACAATGACATATTTAATACGAGTTGTTTAACCCTTTCACAATCTTTTATAACAGTCTTGTGTTTTTATTAAAAAAAAAAAAAAGATAAAGGTCCTGAGATAAATCCCCAGTTCCACAGGAAAAAAAAAAGTATAGGTAAGGCACCATTTTGCCCAGTCAATTTTTATCTGAAAGAAATACAGGGACAAATTAAAAAGGGTCTTTCAAGTATAATAGATTTTTATTGTATTGGTTACTTCAGTGACAGTTGGAAAATTAGAGCCAATAAAAAGTATCGGCTACATACTTATATGTCATTGTATTGCTGGAGTATGAGCTCCTTTGTGAGAGCAACTGAGAAGTAATCTTACTTTACCCAGAAAACTAGAATCTATGACAACTTTCTTTTTTTTTTTTTTTGTGGAACCAGGGATTGAACTCAGGCCCTTGTGCTTGCCAGGGAAGCGCTTATTCCACTGAGCCGCCTCCCCAGCCCCTGAATACTTATTTATTGAACAATTATTAGAAGATATTAAGCTATAAGCTGTATGAAAAAATTTATTTTTGAATATTCAGTATTTATCACAGTGTTTGCTATAGGAACTAAATTTTAAGGTTTTATAAGTGTATGCCTGCATGTGCTACTTATCCTTTGTTTTAGCAGGTTAGACTTTTCATCAAAGTTTTAAAAGATGAGCAAGATACACTTGGCATATTAGGACTAAATGTATTTTGTATTTAGTTTTTTTCTTTTTCTGTAATAACTTAGCTACTTCTGTTCTTGCTGAATTTTTCATCTTTGTTAATCTGAGAACACTGACAAGGTATTTTGACTTAGAAATATTTTCTAGTCTACTGGTTATTCCACCTGGATAATAGTTCTGTTGAGGCAAGTCATTTCTGTGGAGTTTGTTTATTGAGGAGCAGTGGAAAATCAGCGAACCAGAAGTCAGCTTTTAAGGATTTTAATTTCAGCATCTTCATAACTGGGTATGAAACTCAGGTCATTTTACCTCTCTGATGAGTTCATTTCTACATAGGGAGAAGTTATTAATCTTTACTGCTTCACACGATAGTGCTTATGAGGATTAAGTAAGATATGGAAACGGTAGTGTGCCTCATGTAAATGTGTTACTGTGATAGTATCTTTGGATGTCTTAGATTTCTGAAGGAAATAGCATATTTGCAATACCACTACCTAGTGGAGAAAATTTTGATACATGTTTAATTAAAGAAGTCCTATAATCTTTTAATGTGTTCACTTATAATGCATTGTGCTACAGTACAATAGGGATAGTAAATGGGGAGTGATAAAACAAGGAAAATTCATGGTAAAATAGAAAGTTAGTATGTTTTTCATTTGAGCTTGAGGATGTACACCTCAGGTTTTGTATTTGTATTGGGAGTTCACACGTTAAGGTTTTGTTACTATTTGCTTCTTTAAAGAGGTTGTGACGGTTTAGATAATTTTAAGTTTTTATGTTGTTTTAAGTAAATAGACTTTTATAGCTTAATTTCAGTTATATTCTGAATTTTTAAACAGGTATTGCAGGAATAACTGAAGCTGTGAAGGAGATCACATTGGAGAATAAGGTACTGTTCACTTAGTTAACATCTCTATGGTCAGTGACCTCATTATTTGCCTACATGTAAGATAACACATCTTCCATAAGCACAGTCTGGTTATATACAGAAAGATTTTTTAAAATTTTTTTGATACTGGGAATTGAACTCAGGACCTTGGGCTTGCTAGACAGGTGTTTATGCCGCTGAACTATCTCCCTGGCCCTCTGGTTATACTATAGAATCAAATTGTACATATCTTCCCCTTATTTTTCTAATAGGGTAGACTTTTTCTGCTTGTAAGTTTTCATTTAATTCAGGCTATCTGTACTAGCTTTCCATTTCTTACTTAGAATGTGATTATCTTCATATTTTAATAGTTATTTGAAAATAATAATAAAAATAAAGGAATGATAGAAAAATAATAGAAATACCTTCACCTTAAAAAAAAAAAAAAAGTAAAAAAATACTAGGGGTCAAACCTGGGCCTTACACATGCTGGAGAAACATTCTACCCCTGAGCTATATCCTCAGTGCTTTTTAACTTTACTTTTACTTTGAGATATGTTTTCATTGGGTTGTTCTGGCTGGCCTCAAACTTAGTTTCTTACTCTTTGAGCCTGCCAAGTAGCTGGAATTACAGCACGTGCCTTGTCATTCAGCTCACTTGTAGCTTTTCTTAATTTCAGTAAATATTCAAGTCTTGTAGCAGATAGAATATTTTGGATGGGATCATTCTATCCCTGTTGTTATAAGGAAACATTTCCTACAATATTTGCTAATTTAAGATAATTCGTATTTTCATTGTGACCATTTTAGGGATTTGTATTTATAGTTTAAAAGTATAAGATAATAAAGTAAGTTCATCTTTCAGTTTTACACTGGGATTAAAATTAAGTTCATTGGCTTAAGAATTCATCCTTTTAAATTTCTACATTTTGGAGTTTAACCAAGGAGAAACAACACAAGTGGTTTTCTTGCTTCTGAAGATCTCATGTATTCTGGCTATTAGTGTATCTGCTTCAGATTCAGAATGATAAGTGACAGAGTAATGTAACAAGCATTTTTGGATATGTTAAGGCAGTGTTTTCAGGAATTTGTGTGTGTTTTGTAGTCCTAGAGATTGAAGCCAGCGCCTGGCGTGTAGTAGGCAAGCTATCTCTCAGCCACATTCTCAGCCTTCGCGAATTTTTTTGTTTTAAATCTTATTTATTTATTTATATGGGCAGGCTCTTGCTATGCAGCTCAGACCTGTAGTGATCCTCCTGTTTCAGCCTCCCCAGCTCTGGGATTATAGGTGTGTGCCACCATACTGGTTTTGGTGACTGGCAGGGCATGCCTGGGGTTTCAGGGAGACATGGCATGTGGTACTGGAGAGCGAACCCAGGTCCTTGAGCTTGCCAGGCAGGTGCTTAGACTATTGAGCTCTCTCCTCAGCCAGCCTTCACGAATGTTTAGTAAATATAACAGTTATTATGACGCTTGATACCCCATTTCACATCCTTACGTTCTACTAAAGGATGAATAATAATTTGCAAATAGGATATATCTTTCCTGTGATTTCTTAATACTGTATAGAGTTTTTTATATTTGTTACATATATTTAAAATTATTTAGTTCTTAGGATGCTTACATCTAGTACCAAATATTAGCCTTTGTTGCTGATTTCTACTCTATTTTCTGTATCAAGCATGAATATTACCAGCATAGTAAAAAACTCCTTCAGTTTCTCAGATATTAGCTCATTTAATAATTACCCAGATGCTGGTACTCTCTTCTTGATTTACACTGGGTATTTTACTCCAGTTTCTAGTGGTAAATAAAGCCATCCCTCGGTACAACACAGCTCCAGTGAGACTAAGTGCCCAAAGAATCCACTTACCATATCATTTTCTTTTTTTATCAATTTCATATTATTAATTTTGTGATAGTGATAACTTTTAGTGCTATTGTTGGCTAACATTCTTTTATAATGAACTAGAGTTAAATTGAATTAAAATCTTATTTGTTATAGTAGCTAAAGTGTGATGAGTTTTGGTTAACTCAGCTAGAGTATTTTTAACAAATTAGAATTGATAATGTTTGATTTCTATCTTATTTTAGCTTATACCTACATTGAGGTTTATAAGTAAGGTTTTTTCTTCAGGTAATAAGTATATAGCAGTACCTCAGTTCATGGAACTTAATTTGTTTTACAGTTTTGGAAAAGATGGCTACATTTTTGTGGGAAAGATGACCACAGTTATGTTTGTCATCTGATACATAGTTTGCAAACAAAACCAAAATGTTGCCAGATACTTCTGTTTGTGAACCAAATTGTTGGCAAACAGAAGTATTTGTTAACAGAGGTACTACTGTAACAGTTAACATAATTGAGCTAGTTTTCTAAAATTAATTGGTTAAGTAAAAATACTGTGTTGTTGCAAGGGAACTGGTAACTTCTTAAATAGCTAGATTAGGTGAGCAACTCTTGTTGCTCCCATACCACCTTGAACTTTTTCAGTCACACATCCCTTAGCACATTAAGTGATTGATTCAGGGCTGCTGCTCCCGCTTCTTTTTCTTTCTTTTCTTTTCTTTTTTTCCTGTAAGACAGGGTCTTATTGTGCAGCTGAGGCTGTCCTTGAACACACTTTGTAGCAAGGGTGGGTTTTCAGTGTTTGAAGCAATATTTAAGTGATTTTAATTAATTTCAAAGGATAGTATAAAACTCCAAGATTGCTCAGCACTGTGTGAAGAGGAAGAAGAGGAAGATGAAGGAGAAGCTGCAGACATGGAAGGTATTTATTTATATTCTAAATTGGCTTTAATGTTGATTCTGAAATATTTGTAATCCCTGTGGATTAAGAATTTTACTCTGATTTTTTACATTTTATTGTTTTCCAATTTAGGGAGTTTGTTTGTATTTTTCTATGAAAACCTGAATTTTTATTTTGCCATGTTTCCTAGACTGGTTTTGAACTCTTGAACTTAAGCAATCTTCCTGCCTCAGCCTTCTAAGTGCTGGAATGGCAGGCATGTGCTACCATGCCTGACAAGATAGTGATTCTTTATAGGGTCTTTTAAACTACTCAGCATACCCTCATAGTTTACTGAGGTTTTGAAGTGACCCCTTCTAGGGTTAACACTTAAGAATCATTACGTTAATAAAACATTATTACAACTGACCAAAACTTGCTATGCTAGCAGAGTTATACATGTCTGTTAGTATACAATAATTGAAACTTTCCTATTTCATTAAAATAATCTTAATATACATGAAACCTCAGATATTTAAAAATAGAAGAAATTGGTATCACCAGGATTACCTCATTAAACCTGTTCTTTTCATACTTCTGTTTATTATTTGATTTTGTTAACTGTCTTTTCTTTCTTTGTTTCTGTGACATTGGACTGTCTTCTTTCTTGACTTTTTTTTCGAAGTCATCTTTTGGGGAGTTTTTCCTTCTGCCTGGTTATTAAATTCTATCATTTCATGGCCACCTTCTTCCCTGCTTCCTTCCTTCCTTTCCCCAGATTTTGAGTATTCTTGTGGCTTCTGAAATCACATGTGGTGGTTAGGCTTGGATATATGTGCAGCAGGAAAGACCAGATTCCCTAAGAGCAATTAAATATAATTAGGGATTGGGAAGAAAGAGAAAAGAAACAAAAAGGAAAGAAACAAAGGAAGATAGATGAGAGAAAAGACACAGGGCAAACATTACAATCTATAAGATAGCTGCATCCCAAAAATACCATCTTTTTTAGGTCAAGAGAGTTATATTTTATAGCCTGCAAAAGTAGAAGATAGTGCCAAAAAGATTTGAAGACCATAAGTGCAAATCATAATTGCTGGACTGTAAGTACCTTTTAGTTTAGTTTCCCAGATACTTTGAAATCTGCATGAAAATCTAGCTGTTTTTCTGTTTTAAATTTTAGTGAAATTGTTGTCCTTATTTCCATGATAAACTACTCTGTTGAGGAAATCAGAGTGAGTTATTTGTAACCAGAATTTCTCACATATTCTAAATTGGCTTTAGTGTTGATTCTGAAATATTTGTAATCCCTGTGGATTAAGAATTTTACTCTTGATTTTTATATTTTAGTGTTTTCCATTTTAGGGAGTTTGTATTTTTCTGTGAAAACCTTAATTTTTATTTTATTTTTACTTTGCCATGTTTCACGTACCATTTTTGTGCTCAAGACTTCTGTATGTAAAACTTCATCTGTAGCTCCTCAACTTCAGAACTACCTAGTTTTATTACCAACTGGATGTTTCACAACTGGTAGAAGCTGAGCTCATCCTTTTGTTATACAAATGCTCTTTCCTTTTTTTTTTTTTTCTGGTGGAACCGGGGATTGAACTCAGGCCCTTGCGCTTGCTAGGGAAGCGCTTATTCCACTGAGCCATTTCCCGGGCTTCTACAAATCCTCTTTCTGCATTCTGCCTGTTTTTGAATAGCATACAGTTTTGTCCAGTCTGTGATGGGGATCGATAGAGCGCACCCTGTGAATAAATCACTGGTTTTAGAATACAACCTGTAGAGCTGCCTTAAATATCTAACAGCGTTTCAGTATGTTTGCTACTTTTCCCTTGGATAATTGAAGGATTGCTCTGTGTGGAATTTGGCTCCAAAACGTGTTCATGATGTTTAATATAAGGTAATTTTTATTCATTTACTCAATAGATATTTATTGAGAAATACAGTATTTGTGGATCAGCAACTTCTCAGAACTAGAGAGGAAAAGCAATAGGCATGATATTGTGGACTATAGATTATAATGAGAGAAAAGCAGAAATGTAGATAAGCAAAATGTAGATGTTTATTGTTGTTAGAAAAATAGGGAAAGGGGGTAAAGTGTTGACATTTTTGATAAGCTGATCAGAACAGTTCCACTGGGAGTGTGCCATCTCAGTCGAGCCTGGAAGTGAGTAAACAAGGTGTTACTCTGGGAGTTGTCTGGGGGAAGAGTGTAGAGACCCTCCAGTGGAAACATGTATGGCTCACGTAAAATAATTGCAAGGAGATTCTTCTGTCCAGAGTAGAGAGAAGAGCACACTGGTAAAGGGTGGTCAGAAAGGTAACCACAGGCTGGATTGTATGGCTCTTGACGAATTCAGAGTAAGAAAAGGTGACATAGTTAGGTTTTTGTAAGTGAAAGAGTAACATGCCTTGACATTTACCAAAGTGTTAAGCATATATTGACGGGGAAGAGAGGCAGCAGTTAGGAGGCTATTTTGATAAAGGGAAGAAATGATAGTGACTTGGGCTAGGACAGTGATAGCTAACCTCCCTTCTGCTCCCTTCTCCCCTCCTCTTTTTTCCTCTCTCAACTCTTCTCTCCTTTTTCTTTCCTTCCTTGTTTATCTTTTCACCCTCCCTCTCCTTTTTCTCTTGTCTTTCCTGAGCCAGCACAGGAGATACTGAAGGAGCAGACAGTAAGGTGGGAAGAAAGTAAGAACAATAAAATAGCTTAAAAGCAAAGGAAAGAAAGTGCTCTAGAGAGGAGAGAATAAATTATATTTCTGAGAGGTCAACTAGGATGAAAACAGAGAACTTAGCACTCAGTAAGCAAAGTAAAAATTATTGGAGACTTTTTCACATGTTGTGTTCTCACTTTTCTACAGTTTTATTTGTGATGGAGTTGTCCACGGCCAGTTATGGTCTGAAACTATCAAATGGAAAATGCCACAAATAAAAGTCATCTTTTAAATCTTGTGGGGAAAAAAATCATGTGGCATTCTAAATAATGCAGTGAAATCTCGTGCTACCTCTCTCTGTTTCATATGTGAGATGAGTTTTTCCTAGCCTACCCTTACTGTATATGCAACCTGCCGCTTAAGCATATAGCCATTCAATTACCAGGTCAACTGTCATGGTATTACAATGTTTCTTTGTTCAAGTAACCCTAACTTACTTAATGAAGACTCCCCCCCTCAACATATAACAGTAGGAGTGCTGGTAATTCAGGTATATCAAAGAGATGCAGTAAAGTTTTTCCTTAAAGTAAAAAGGTGAGGGGCCTGGGGAGATGGCTCAGTGGAATAAGCACTTCCTTGGCAAGCACAAGGGCCTGAGTTCAATCCCTGGTTCTGCAAAAAAAAAAAAAAAAAAAAAGTAAAAAGGTGAAAGATTTTTTACTAGATACTTACTGAAAGAAAAATACTATACACTGTGTTTGTTAAGCTCAGTGGTTAAGGGGCCCTGGGAGATGGCTCAGTAGAATAAGTGCTTGCCTTGCAAGCGCAAAGGCCTCAGTTCAAATCCCTAGTTCCGCAAAAAAAAAAAAAAAAATCAATGGTAAGAACAAATATTCTCTCTTTTATATAAAATTATGAAGAAGTGAACAAGTTTGTTAATTTGGTGATGTACCTCAGACTAATGTTATACCCTCGTGTATGATAATAGCTTAGTTAAGATGAAAACCATTAAATTATACAGTTTTCCACTACCTGTAGTTTCAGGCGGTGACTGAGAGTCTTGAGCTAGCTCTGCCTTAAGAGGCTTCTGTTATATGTGAATAGTCCTGTATATGCTGCAATTCCTAAGGACTCTATAGTGTTATTATACCATTTGATGTATCTGATAAATTAACAAACATTGCCTAGCCATGCTTACTTTCTCTGGCCTGTCATGCAAAGTATTATGGAAGTATAGCATTGACTTGTTTGTATATGTTATGTATCCTCAGTTAAAAACAAAAGCAAAACCCCACATTTTGATTGATACTCTAATACATAGTTTTATTTGGAGAGTTTTCTTGAACTTAATTAATCTTTTATTTCTTTTTGTGACAGAATATGAAGAAAGTGGATTGTTGGAAACAGATGAGGTTTGTAAATTGAGTTTTTCTAGTTAGTGTTTAATTAGTGTACTTATACTAGATTAGTATTCTTACTATTAATGACATGTTGATCTTTCAGAATTTTACGCTTTTACTTATATATGTTGACATATTAAATTTGAATTATTGGTGAAATATAATTGGTACCTTCTTAGTTCCCAGATGCTTTTTTTTGTGAATAATTTGGTTCACAAACAAATGTCAGGCAAGATAGTGTTTTTGTTTGAGTTCTGCATCATGTAATAAACATGACTAAGGCCATCTTTTTCAGAATTATGGGATGAATCAAGTTCATGAATTGAGCTACCACTGTAAATGTATATTGTATATAAAATATATTTATTTTTATATACATAAAATGTTAAATTATAAACTTGTTTACTTTTAAGAAAAAGGCAATATAGAATGAGAGAAACATGTTTGTAGACTATCACCTTCATGTTGACTTAATGACTAACTTTTTCTCCAGGCTACTCTAGATACAAGAACAATAGTAGAAGCTTGTAAAGCTAAAACTGATGCAGGAGGGGAAGATGCTATTTTACAGACCAGAACTTATGACCTGTATATCACTTATGATAAATATTACCAGACCCCACGACTATGGCTGTTTGGCTATGATGAGGTAAAAAAAAAAAAAAAAAAAAAAAAATGTATGCTTCAATGTAAATACTTTAAATCATTGCTTTGTTAGATCTATATGGGTATGATGTTTTAAATCTTAGAAATCATTTGTTTTACAGTTTTATGATTAATGTTGAACTTGGTTCTTATTTTGAATAAATTATTCAGTGAAACACTATTTAAGAATTAGACATGTTATCTGTGTTTTCGTATTTCTTTGCCTCTAAGCTTATCCCTTTAAAGCATAAGGAAAATTGAACTTAATAAATATTACTAAGTTTTGTATATTATATGTGTTACATACATAAGCTTTTCCAGAATTGTGTCATATATCTTTTTCTCTTAAGACCTCTTTAATTCATTTGAATAATTAATTAAAGGATAAATAAAATAAAGTCAGGTTTTTAAAAAATCTTGTAAGACTGGCTGTGGTGGTGCATGCCTGTACTCCCAGCTCTTGGAAGGCTGTAAACAGGCAGATCAATATGATTTCAAACTAGTAGTGAGACCCTAAACACCCTCTAGGCCCTTCCCTAAAATACAAAAAAATAAGAAAAGAAAAGAAAAGAAAAGGAAAAACTTGTAATTCTTACTAGAAAAGGAAGTAAAACAAAATATGTCTAAAAGATTAGCTATGAAATTGTAGAATATTTTAATAGCCACAAACTTGCATCAATGAAATTTTCATTAGGTGGTAGCAGATGTCACATAGCTTCTAAATGCAAACTCCTTCTCCTGTTCCCTCCCTGCCTTGATATAAATTGTAAACTTTAACCAAAATAATCTGGTCTAAATAGTCTAAAATTTTAATTTGCAGGTATGGTGAGAATAGGAGGATAAATACAAAATAAACACTGAGGTATGAGCTATGCACTTTAAAAGTCATTTCAAAGCATTCGTTATGGTTTCAGCAACGGCAGCCTTTAACAGTTGAGCACATGTATGAAGACATCAGTCAAGATCATGTGAAGAAAACAGTGACCATTGAGAATCATCCTCATCTCCCACCACCTCCTATGTGTTCTGTTCACCCATGCAGGTATGTGTGTGGGTGTATGTTTATGTGTGTGTAGAGAGAGAGAGAGTATATGTGTGTGTTTCATGTATTGTTTGGGACTCTATAAATGTAGATCCTAATAGAAAATTTTACTTCATAAGCAAAGTTTTCTTTCATTTTCCTTAGAAATGTTTTGTGCTTAATTATACACATAAGAAAAGAAAAAAAAAAAAAAACAACCTCTTCAGTTTATTTTAACCTTAATACAGTAAATGTTGTTGTTGTTGTTCTCTTTGTGTGGTTTTAATTAGATCTGTGTGATTATAACCCTCGTTAGCTTGCAGAACAGCTTGGTTAGTTTTGGACCTAGGTATCCATCATTAGATAGGTTTGCACTATCATGAATGTATCTTTTTGTGGATGTAGCAGAGAGGTTAACCTTGGACTTTTCCTGGTTTATCTTTTCTCTGGTTAGTTAAGGGAAATACATGGATGAGGAATTTTTGTATTCTTGTTCTTTTGTTGAAAGGGCTTTAGGCTTACCAAATAAGCACCCTTTATAATATGGGATTTTCTATGTGTCACCCTGTTTTCACAGGGCTAGAACAGTGAAACTATACATGTTATTCAGAATTTTTCTTTAAAAAAGTCACTTACTGATTTCTTTCAGTTGTTTCTAACAGGTAGCTTCACAGTTCACTGAGAAATACTGGTAATTTACTGGTAACACTTTTAAATAACACTCATTTCATTGAATGATGAGTTTGCTTTTTCCTTTTTTCCTTTTCTCTTTAAAAAAAAAGTCTTTAGTATTGTTATTTTCTTCAGGCTTTGCATTACTACATTTTACCTTGTAGAAAGCCTTTTTCACATTTCTAGTTTATTTTAGGCCATTCCACAGGCTACTTCAGATTGTGCTACATAAAAAACTGACGGGACATTATTTAAGCCAGGAAATGTATGAAAGGTAGCTTTTAGTTTATGTGTCCAGTTAGTTTGAAATTACTCTTTCTGGAGTATAAAAGAGGTACTAGTTTTCAATGGATTTGTGAATAGGACAGAAAAGTTTAAATAAATATTTTTCTTCTTATAAAGTCAGAATTATTTTTAAATAGAATAAGATAAATTTTATGCTGTTATTATACTCAGTGAAACAAAGAGAAAGATAAACTTACTGACCCTGATAAAATAGCTTTTCTAAAACTATTTCTGTTTTGGTTTATTCTCAGCAAAGTATTGAAATATTCATAATCCAAAATATAGATATCTCATTTTTTCTCACTTTTACTGTTAAGTTGCTTTGAATTTGCATAGTCTGGATTCATTTATGTTTCTCAGAGACAATCATTGTTCCATATACCTTCCCTTCCCTTATTTTCTGCCTTTGTTTATCAGAAAGCTGACAAATACCATTGTGTATGGTAAGTTTTAAAAATTATTCCTTGCTCCAATAAAATGATACACATTACTCAACAATCTGACTTGTGTGGAGGGGAGAATATAGTATAATTGTTGGCTGGTGAGATAGCTCAGCGGCCTAAAGCAGTTGCTTAGACAAGCTTAGGCAAGTATGCAGGGACCATGGTTTGATCCACAGCACCATGGTTTGATTCCCAGGCACCACATGCCATGTCAGAGTGGGCTGAGCCGGCCAGCAAAAAAGAAAGTATAATGTAATTGTTATATATTAAAATTATTTCATCAAGGATAGTTTCTTCACAAATGAAATCATGCTCTTCTTGTTTTGAACTAGTTGAGTCATACTGAGATTTGTTCTTTGCTTTTAGGCACGCTGAAGTGATGAAGAAAATCATTGAGACAGTTGCAGAAGGAGGGGGAGAGCTTGGGGTTCATATGTATCCTTTCCTGTGTTTGTGCTTGGTAGCAGTATGACTTCTGGGATGTTTTGTTTGGAAAATCTAGTATGACCTTAAAGACATGCCTATAACTTGTTTTAGCCGCCATATCTAGAAGTTCTGGTAGAAAACTTCATGTAGGATATGTGTTACTGAAATAGATATATTCAGTTGATCAGAATATGTCCCTTTGTGTACCAGTTAACTTGTTATAGAGGCTACTTACTAATTTAGAGTTAGTAAGCATGGCTCTCTTTTCCTCAAGTATATTGCCAGTTTAATATGTTACCAAAGATATGTTTTCCCATCAGTTAGAGGTAGTTAGATTATGTCAACCTGTGGTTTCCCAGAGGCAAAGAATTGAACTAAAATAAAAAGGTTAGAATAGGAACTTCTTTAGCTGTTTTTAAAATATTTTTATTTTTCTCCAGAGAAAGCACTTTACATCTTCCATGAGTCTTTTCAGTTTCTCTTAGTTGTCAGGTTGATAGGAGGAATAAATACAAGTTGATATCCAAGTAGGTGATTAGGTGTCCAAGTATGTGCAACTGAAGCAGCATGGATTCATCAGAAGCACTCAAACTCAGTAACTTAGGTGCCAAATAGTTAGAAATAGGGTACCATCAGCGTTGGTGTTCATGCTACTACTCCTGTTAGATACAATAGACTAAAGGATCACCAGTATCTTGAAGCTGTAAGTAACCTAAGCATTCCTAATAAAGCATGTTTGCCAGAGCAACTTTGGGGTCCTTTGATACAGAAACAAACCAAGAACTTTTAATCCAAATCATATTTATTTCTGAAGATTTCTTATATATAATTTGTACATTCAGTGCTTATGTTGAAAGGCTAGGTAGCAACTGATGAGTCATTGATTTTCCCCATGAAAATTACAGCTCTTAATGTTTCTAGGTACAATAAAACAAAGTATTTCAAAATTGTATTAATGAAGACAGTCCAAAATGCTTTATTCTATGGTAAGTACATCTTTAACCTAGCTTTAGATCATTATGAAGGAGATTCACTTAACTGAACTTTTCTTTTGCTACTCTTATACTCTTCTTCTCTTGTAAGTTCTAGAAAACTTAAAAGCAGTAAAGAAAGTAAATTTCATATTCATTTAAATATGGACAATCTTGTCCTTATTTTCGTATTAAAGTAATTGGGCCTATGTGAACTTCTTAAGGTTCAGCTGAGTGTGTTGGGTACATGCCTGTAAACCAGCACCATGAGACACTGAGGTAGGAAGACTGCAAAGTATGAGCCTAGCTTAGAAACGCAATTTAGTGAGACCCTGTTTTAAAAATTTGAAAGGCAGGTGGGGGCAGGGTATAGATGTAGCTCAGTAAGAAGATTCTGGGTTTGGTCCCCAGTACTGTACACATCCTTTCAAATTCAAATGTTGAAATAGGTGGTCAAGCATTTTTTTGGGGGGCGGGGGGGTATCAAAGTTTGAACTTAGGATCTTGCACTTAAGCCACTGAGCTATCTCCCTGGCCCCAGGCATTCTTAAAGTTGTAGAGACTCAAGTTGAGTAGATACACATTTGCATAACTTGCATGATTAAATTTCTTTAATAAACACTCTTTTTTAATGGATAATTACAACGTAGACTTTAAACATACAGCTATTTGCCAATCTTATTTTCCTTAACCAAAAACCCTTAGGTATCTTTTAATTTTTTTGAAATTTGTACAAGCTGTCATTCCAACAATAGAATATGACTACACGAGGCATTTCACAATGTAACGAAGAGAATATAGAATCTGTCCTAATTATTCTGATTTTTAAAGAATTAATGCATAGATGTGACCATTGACCATATTTACCAATATGTATAATTTCTCTAATAAAGGGAGTTATATATGTTTATGCATTAAATAAAAAAGTTCCACTACTAGCCTTATTTGTTTAATAAAAATGAATGTGAAGCCATTTTTTCTTTTTAATTAAGGTTATAATGAGATTTCCTCAAAATAATACTCTTTAAGTGAATACATAGTTTGTATAGAATGATGAATGTTTTTGATGCACATGTATGAGGTGAGTGTTAAATAGGCAGTAGTGCTCAAGCTATACTAGAAAAAACTGAATTCTGGACTGTGTTTTCATTTTGTTCCATTTATTTTTCCCTTGCTTATTCGTCTTCTGTCTGCTAATAGTTAATATTTGTGAAGCACTAGGAAATATGCTAAGTATTTTTATTATTTTTTTTATTTTTATTTTTTAGGAAGGGTCTGCAGGGTGTTCAGGGTCTCATTACTAGATTGGACTCATAGCGATCCACCTGTTTACAGCCTTGCAAGAGCTGGGATTACAGGCATGTGCTATCACGATCGCCCAGTCTCAATTGCTGTCTCAGCGCGCCCGGGAGCTGGGCCAGCACTGTAGGTGCAGTGACATATCCCCCACCCCCCCCCCACCCCCAGGCCCTGTGCCTAATCTGCTGAGTTATTTGGCCGGCCCTATGCTAAGTATTAAGAATTCAGGAATATTTTTTCTATCATGATTGCCTGGCAAATTAGAATTTGAGGAGAATCCCTTTGTTCTATATTGTTAAGTCTGCAGGTCTGGAGTATAACAGTTGATAGAGCCAGGTAATATATTCTGGAATTGCACACTTTGGGCCAAAGAGTAGAACCCCGGAGCCAGGTCCTTTGACCCCTTTTTTCTTTAATATTCTGTATTTCCGTACATTGCCCCTCATTTAATGCTGTTCATCATTGTCTTAAAATGTGGAGAGGCTAGTCTTCCCTCTAAGAAATGTTTGGTTTTTTTACACCATCATTTAGCACTCCTTTTCTCTAGTGCTTTTTTAATATTCTTCCCTTTTCCAGTTGTCCCAATTTTATATTGCAAGGAAGATTGTATAATGAAGATAATAAGTGGAAGTAATGTGAAATTTGATAGGGTGTGATGTGAAAAATAAACATGGCTTTTATCCCGTTACATACACATCATCCTGCATACAGCGACGCATGGTCTTGAATGCCTGTAGATTTGGGGTTCTAAGGCAAGAGGATCACTCGAGTACAAGAGCGCAACACCAGCCAGCAACATAGCAAGACTTTTGTGTCAAAAGTTTCTAGACACATACACTGATTGTTTGCATAGTCAGAAATGCAGTCATCTGTCTTAATCTTCCAAACTGATTTTTCTAGAATGCAACAGCTAATGTATGTCACCACTAGATAGCATATTTTTAAATAACCTTTTTAGTGTCAGATCTTTTCCACTTGAAATCTTTGTATGGGTTCCCAGACATATACAGAAAGTATATTGGCATAAGTGTATTTCTTATGAGTTCACATGTATTCATTAGAACTAAATGTTAGGTGAACAATGGATCTGTGTTCAGCTTAAAACTGAAATTACTGTGGATCATCTCATAAGCCTTTATGTTGAATTTTCAGTTTTATAGTATTTTAAAACATCAGATATGTACAAGTAGTAAGAAATGGTACTAGCTTTAATGTTTTATTTTAAAATAATTTTAGGTTTCTAGAACAGTTTCAAAGGTATCACAGAATCCTGGATACCCTTCACTTAGCCTTTCTCAGGTTAACATCTTACATAACCGTGATGTGTGTACTGTGTTAGCTCTTAAGTATGAATTGTCCCCCCAAGACTCATATATTGAGTCTTGTAGATGAGTTGGTGGCTGGCTGGGCTGTCAGGATGTAGGGCCCAGTGCAAAGAGGTAAGTCACTAGGGCTGCTCCTTTGAAACTTCCAGCCCCTTCCTCTGGCTTTTTCTGTTTATTCTGCTTTTTGGCTGCCATGCGCTCAGTTTTCCTCCAACATGTTGTTTCAGCCTTGGAGCTATTGAAACAAACATGTAAAACCAAGAACCAGAAATAAACCTCTTCTCCTTTACATTGCATATGTCGGGTATTTTGTTCCATGATGCAAAGCAGACTAATACACAAGAACTTAAAAGTTGTGTAATATGTTAAATACCAGTATTATTTATTCTACATACTACTAGTTAGTATTTGTTGTTTTTCATTGTTAGAAGTTAGTCTCTGTAGAAGTTTATGGCCCCAAAATGTGGCTAATCATGAAACATCCAACTCTAAATTAAGGAATACTACAAAATTTCTAACCATTACTCTTGAAAGTATCAAGGTCATAGAATCACTGTAACAGACTGGAAGAGTGCACCACACATGACCGCAAGTGCACTGTGGCATCATAGATTTGATTCTGGAATATAAAAAAAGATAAGTATAAATGTTCATACACTGATCGTGTATATGTCCTGAAACCTTGCTAATTTTTAATTCTTGTAGTGTATACTTTTAGCTTTTCTGTATAGACAGTTGTGTCATATGCAAGTATGGCACAGTGTATAGTTCTTTTAAATTTATTGTGTGTTCCTTTCTGTCTGGGAACTCCTGACCAAGAGTGATGAGATGGGACTTGTCTTCTTCCTGGTATTGAAAGGAAGAGCAGTTTTATACTGTTAAGGAGAATGTTAAGTGTAATATTTGAGTGTTGCCCTTGCTGAGAATGTCTATCGTGAATGCTAATTTTTTCATGTATATGTTTTTGTAATGTTTGGTCTGTGAATTTGATGAGTTAGCAGTAACATTAGTTATTGAGACAGCTTTGCATTTCCTGGGTGAATACTGTATTGCAAGCAATATATTTATGAAATTCAGTTCTCTAAAGTTTCATTGGTGACTTTAAATTATTTTTCAAAGAATACAAAATGATAATAGAAAAAACAGCATTAGAAATGATAGAAAATTTCACTAAACGAAGTAATAATTCAGCAATGGTTGATATATTGCATGCTGTTATCTTCAAATTAATATTTAGGTTACCAGAAATAAACGTGCAATATTGGTTTCAAGAAAAAACAATTAACAAGAAAGTTACAAGAAATTCAAAAGAAGAGAGATAAAAATAAATAGAAAAAAAATTTAAACATTAACTGCTCCTTTCAAAAGACCAGCAGAAATCGACGGTACAATTATCCAGAAATCGACAGTACAATTATCCAAACTATCCTGCATGTATTTTTTCCCCTTCTTTCATCTGTTTCTCATCCTTGTTTTTCCTTCCTATTGAAAAATTCTTGATAAGTTTTTGTATCTTTGCTCACCTGAGGTATTGACCTGTGGTTTTCTTCTAATGTTTTTGCTTTGAATTGAGAAATATTTCTTCTCTGTTCTGGAAGAAGTTGTGTAGAATTAGTTTGCCAGTTAAAGCAGTGGGGTCTGAATTTTTTTTTTTTTTCTTCCCAAAGCTTTTACATGTTAATGTTTGTACAGGAAAATTTAAGTGAATTTGTTAATTTTTTGATTTTGCAAAGATTTTGCTATATAGTGAAGATGGAAGGTAGAGATCCCAGTGGAGTTTCTGCTTCTGTTGTGGCAACCATTTTTTAGATCTGCACCACAGTGAGTACTTCTTAGTGATCTTTTTGGTGAGTGCCAGGTAGATGTTGTAGCCCATTCTGTGTTTTGTCTTTACCAGTCAGTCAGCTGTCCTAGCTGAACTATCCCAGGTGGGCTTATGTCACTTCTGTTCTGATAAATTTGTGATGAATTCTTTCTTCTGTAATCTCAGGCTTTGTAAAAGTCTGGTTTTTCACAGCAGCAATGCAAATTCAAGGTGTATTACTCAGTTGAGATGATTTTTGAAGAATAGTCTGACCTGTATTCATAATGATTAACCCAGAAAGAGTAAGGTAATGTGGCAGTGTACAGTATACTAAGCATTTGCTATGTAACATTTTGATAGCTTCTATTTCTTTAGCAGTTTGAAAAGTACATTTGTTAGATGTAGTTCACATAAATCAGTGACTTGAGAGCTCCCAAGAATGTTTAAAGAATACTTCATTTTGTAGGGTTTGGGCTTCTGTTTCAAAAGACAAGAAATAAATTGAACACTATGGTCTAAAAATAGGAAGATTAACAGTACTACAGTGGGAATCTTATGAGTTCAAATAAATTGATTCATAGGTAAAATTTATTACTTGTTAAGTTACAAAATGAAAGATGGCTTTATACTTTCTGACTTCCAAACAAAGATTTAAGGCAACATTTTTTTAGAAAAAATTTTATTGTAAAGAGGAAAAGAAAAACGAATAACAAGAACAAAGACAAAAAGCAACATGGGGCTGGCGAGATAGCTCAGTGGACTAAAGCACCTTCTTAGATAACCACAGAGACCATAGTTTGATCCCCTGTACCATATGCTGCACCAGCTCTGCCCCTAGGGCAGGCTGAGCCGTCTAGAGTCCCTGTGTAGTGGTGCGCGTCTGTAATCCCGGTGCTGGGGAGTCTTAAAACGAGGAAATAAGCTGCGTAGTGAGACCCTGAAACAGCCAAATACATTAAAAGAAAAAATAAAAATGATAGTTTTAAAACAAGAATAGAAAACTGATTATGGTACATACTATCAAATTTGTTGATTGGATTACCAGATTTAGGCATGCAGGTTTGCTCAAACATTAACTCTTGTTTTCACTAAATGTTAATTTTTTAATTGTCTTTTATATTTTCTTTAAAATTTATTTTAAGGAATATAAAAATAGGCAAGACATGAGAATCAATACACATTTTTAAAAAGTAAAATGAAAAGTATTCAATAGTGGTTATTGTACATTGCTCTTTCAGTGTGGTTGCTGAGATTACAAATACATAAAATTGATCAAAGTAAAAATTTTAAACTACTTTCAAAAGAGTGATAGAAATTAGTAGTACAATCATCTTAGCTATCTTATGTATATACATGATTTCCCCCCATCTTTTCTCCTTTCCCTTCACTCATTTATTCCTTATGTTCAGTTTCTTTCCATTTTACTCTTTATCTGTTGCACCTTTCAGTTTTTTTTTTTTTTTTTTTTCAGGTTCTTACACTAGGGAGACATTACAATGTTTACATATGTGAGTCTGATTATTTCACTTAATGAATATAGCCTCTAGTTGCATCCATTAACCTATAGTAGCCTCACATTATCTTTCTTTATAACTTTGTAATACTCTATAAAAATGCCACATTTTTTTTCCATTCCTCAGTTGATGGGCATTTGGGTTGTTTACAAAATTTAGATAAGATGAATTATGCTGCTGTAAACATGGGTGCACTTATGTCACTGGTATATTTTCAGTACTTTTGGAAAAATACCCAGAAGGGGAATAACTGGGTTGAGTGGGACTTCTAGTATTTTAAGGAGTCTCTATAATTACTTCTATAGTGGATGTACTAGCCTGCATTCCTACCAAAAGTGGAAAGGTTTCCTCCTCCTCCACAGCCTCTCTAACATTTGTTATTAGTTGATTTCTTTGATAGCCTTTCTTTCTGGAATGAAAAAAAATCTCAATGTTGTTTTAATTTTCATTTCTTAAATGACCAGTGCTGTGAAACATTTTTTCATGTATTTGCCATTAGTATTTCTTTTTTTTGGCTTATTTTTTATTTATTTTTTTTCAAAATTTTATTGATAAACAGCAATGAGAAAGTTTCAAATGAAATCGGAAGGACAGATTCAACAAATAGCACACTGCATATATTTTTCTTAGTGGTTAATTGCTGTACTAGATGCGGACTTGAGATCGTATTTACAAACACCATTAGAACAAATCA
>NW_004524583.1:441725-456158 GCF_000260255.1 Octodon degus
AGGGTAGCAGGAAGCTCTCCACACAATTACCAGACCTGGGCTAGGACTGGGTCTGGGGATTCCCTGAACGAGGCAGAAATTCCTACTCAGTGGGCTTTGTGGGGGAGGTACTGCGGAGTGGTGGGGGCTGGCCCATGCAGGGTAGCAGGAAGCTCTCCCACACACCGGACCTGGGCTAGGACTGGGTCTCTGCCATTAGTATTTCTTTGTCTGAGAAGTGTGTATTCATCTCAGATGCCCATTTTTTGATTGGGTCCTTAGATTTTAGGGTCCTGGTATTTTTTAGTTCTTTATACGTTCTAGATAGAAATCTTCTGTCTCAATGACTGTCAGTTAAGATTTTTTCCCCCAATTTGTGAGTTTTTCACTCTGCTGGCGGTTACTTTTGACATGCAGAAACTTCTCAATGAAAGGAGATCCCAGTTGTTGATACTTTGAAGTGTTTCCTATGCAGTTTGATTTTTATTTGTTAATTCTGTCTACCCCTATGTCTTCAAATTTCCATCTTCTTTCTTTTCCAGTAGATTTAGTGTTTCTGTTTTAATGTTCAAATTTTTAATCTATTTTGACTTTAGTGCATGGTGATAAACCTTGGTCTAATTTTCAGCATGTGGAAAGCCAGTTTTTCCAGCATCATCTGTTAAAGAGGCTGTCTTTTTTCCAATATCTTTGTAAAAGATAAGGTGGCTGATTGTGTTTGTACTTGTCTCTGCATCTTCTAATCTGTTCCATTGATCCTCAGGTATTTTTTTCATTGTCAGTACTATGCTGATTTTATCATAGTAGCTTTGTCAGTATAATTTAAAGTCAGGGATTGTAATGCCTCCTGCCTTGCCTTTGTGGACTAAGATTGCCTTTGCTGTTCAAGGTCTTTTCTGGTTTTTAGGAATATTTTCTGTAGATCTTGAGGTAAGCTGATGGTATTTTGGTAGGGATTGCATTAAATCTGTATAACAATTTTGGGAGTATGACCATTTCATAATGTTGGTTCTTACCATCGAAGAGCAAGGAATATCTTTCCATTTTCTGAAACCCTCTTCAATCTCTTTGTCAGAGTATTGTAATTTTCATTGTATAGATCTTTTACTTTGTTAGATTAATACCTAAATTTTTCTCTTTTTTTAAAGATTCAGTTAATTTCTGTGAGTTTGCCACTTGTATAGAGGAGTGCTATTGATTTTGGGGTGTTAGCTTTGTATCCTGCTTTGCTACTGAATTTTTTAATTCTAGGAGTTTCTTGGTGTACTTTTTTGGATCTTCCATGTAGAGTGTCATGTCCTCTGCGAATAATGATGGTTTAACTTCTTTTCAAATTCTTATTCCTTTTATTTCTCTCTTGTCTAATAATTGTGGCTATTGTTTCCAGAACTATTTTTTTTTTTTCCAGAGCTATTTTAAATAGGAGTGGTGATAGTGGACATCCTTGTCTTGTACCTGATTTTAGATTAAAAGCTTTCTATTTTTCTTCATTAAGAATGACGTTGGCTGTCGGTTTGTCATAAATGGCATATTTATCAGATTGAGGTATTGGCTATCTATTCATTTTCTGTAGAGTTTTTATCAGTGAGTGTTGGACTTTGTCAGAAGCTTTTTCTGTGTCTATTGAGATGATCATGTGATTTTTTGGTTTTGGCTCTGTTGATGTGGTGTGTTACATTTACAGATTTTCATATGTTGAACCATCCCTACCTCCCTGGGATAAATCCCACCTGGTCATGGCATCTAATCTTCCTGATGATTTGCTGCAATTCTATTTGCTAGTATTTTATTGAGGATTTTTGCATCTATGTTCATGAAGGAGGTTGGCCTATAGTTCTCTTTTTGCTTGGGTCTTTTTCTGATTTTGTTATCAGTGTAATACTTGCCTCAAGAAATGAAGTAGGGAGAACTGCTTCCTTTTCAATTTCATTGAAGAGTATGAAGAATATTGGCATTAAGTCTTGTCCAAAATTTCTTGTAGAATTCAGCTGTGAATCCATCAGGACATGGGCTTTTGTTTGTTCGTACGTTTTTGGTAGGGTTTTTACATTTTCAATTTTTCACTGATAATAGTTCATTAGAATTATTGTATCTTGATTCAATTTTGGTAATTCATACATATCTAGGAATTTGTCCATTTTTGTGTATTTTCTACCCTATGAAAGTGAAGATTTTCTAAGTATGTATTGATGATCTGAATTTCAACAGATTGTAGTAATGTATCTTTTTCATTCCTTATTGCTTGAATTTAAGTTTTTCTTTTTTGATGAAGTTAGGGGTTTATCAGTTTTATTTAATCTAAAAACTAACTCTTTGATACATTCTTTTTTGTCTCAGTTGTATTATTTCTGCTCTAATGTTTGTAATGTCTTCATGTCTTTGGACTTTGGGCTTGACTTGCTTTTTTTCTAGAAGCTTGAGATGCAGCATTACAATATTTATTTGTTCTTATTCTGTTTTCCTAATGAGTGAATTCCCTGCTGTAAATTTCCCTCTAAGAACTCTCATTATATCCCACAAATTCTGGTAAATTGTATTTTAATTTTTGTTGGATTGTAGATATTGTTTAATCTCTTGTTTAATTGTTTTCTGCAACCCATTGGTTCCTGAGAAGGGTGTTATTTAACTTCCATGTATTTATGGGCTTTATTTCCAGTTTCATTGATGATCTAATTTTACTTTTCTTGTAATAAGCATGATCTATGGACTAGCACATGGTCTGTTTTAGAGAATGTCTCATGTGAAGCTGAAAAGAATTTCTATTCAGATATTGGGAGGAACACTGTAGAAGTCCACTAAGTCCATTTGTTCAAAAGTTTAGTTTAGTTCTGCTACCTCTTTGCTGGTGTGATTTTTGTTTTTGTTTTTTTTTTGTTTTGTTTTGTTTTTGTTTGTTTTTTTTTAGTTGACCTATCTCTTGGATAATGGGGTGTTATGGTTCCCTGTTAAGACTGTATTATTGGCTTTTTGATTTTTCATGTCCTTTAAAACTTGTTTTATATAATTGAGTGCTTAAGGAAGCATGTTAAACCTCTGCAGAAGTGTATGAAATTAAGCCCAAAGTCTTGTGAAGTGTAAAATTAGAAACTTTGTCGAAGATGAAGAGAAGTATCTTGTCAACAAACATATAAAAGGGCTTCTTAAACACCACATCCAGCCCACCTCCTGTTACCTGTTTTGCATGGGCTGTGATGCACACACACACACATGCAGGGAATGCAGTTATACCCAAGTTACTTTTTTTCTTTTTTTTTTAAAGACACCAGAAAAATGTAGTTAAATAAAGGCAGTTTGGTGGAAGATACATGTAAAGTCTCAAACTGATAGGACTCATTTTTTGACCCTACAGGGGATTTCTCAATAGCAACTGGGATTTTGTCTGTTGCTCTATAAAACTTACCCTGCCAAGTGGGATGGTATAAAATGGTAATCATCTCTCATCTTTTCAATGAGTCCAGGAATCAGAGTGGCTTTACAGTATGTTTCACACCAAGAGAAACGAATAAGTTGAGGCCACAAATACTATATGCACCCAGCAGAGGGCAGCAGATCATGAGATTTAAGCACATAGGTATCCAGTTTACCAAACACCTACTCTGACTTCTCTTTTTATTTAAGATGGGAGGAGTCAGGTGATGACGGTGAAGCTCCATTATGTTTGAGCCCCAGTCCTCTATTGATGGGTGATGGTATGTCCTGGTCTTCAAAGTTTACTTGTAATTATCGGCAGTCTCAATCTCCCAACATCTTTGCCTATCACATCTGGTGCACTTGTCACTGTCCTAAAATAAGAAAAGTGGGCTAAACACAGTATGGGTTTTTAAGCCCTCTTCCCAGGAGCCCTTGGTCCTGCTGAGCTGTATTAGCCTCTTAAGTTGAAATTGGAGGGTGCCAAGTTTCTGCCTAGCTTTGTCCACCAAGACTAACTTCATCTGTTAGCACAACACTTTCTTAAAAGATTTTATTTTGAGTGGACAAAAGTTATATTTTTAAGATAAAGGTCCACTACAGACTCTTTCATGTTTGGCCAGTTCAGTTGAAAATTCAGTTGTGAATTTAAAAAAAAAGTTGTTTGTTTCAGGATCTCACCAAGTTCAGACTTGTGATCCTCCTGCCTCAGCCTTGCCAGCGCTGGGATTACAGGTGTGTGCACTTGGGCCTGGTTTCCGGGCTACCACAGCACTCTCGGAGTTCTAGGGCTGGCATGGCATATGGTACAGGGGATCAAACTTGGGTCCTTGTGCTTCCCAGGCAGGTGCT
Organism: Octodon degus; assembly: GCF_000260255.1. Classification (NCBI taxonomy): domain Eukaryota; kingdom Metazoa; phylum Chordata; class Mammalia; order Rodentia; family Octodontidae; genus Octodon; species Octodon degus. Next base: position 445,965 of record NW_004524583.1, read on the forward strand.
TGGACCACTAAGCTATCTCTTCAGCCCAATTGTGAAGTTTTATATGGAATGTTGAAATATAATAAAATTTACAATGTTAACATGCATCCATTATAGTAAGAAAAATGAAGCTCCTGCCTGGCAAGTGCAAGGTCCTGAGTTTGATCCCCAGTACCCCCCCCACACACACGCACACACACACACACAAGAAAATAGTTTAAAAGATTTAAAAGCCATTGCTATACAATATTGACTTGCCCCTTGCATATATCACTGTTAATTTGCCAAGAGTGATATGGTAAACTATCCTATTTATACTTTTACCCACACATTAATCCACATTAAAAAACATAAAGGAATTTGCATACATCTGCACTTTACCTGAAATACTTCAATGCACATATTATCAACTAGTAAACAATATTCTTTTAGTTTTTAATTTGATGTAAAGTATACATACAAAAAATGCACAATTCTCAAATTTGTATACAATAAACTGTAACCAGTGCATGTGCCTGTGTAGCCCAATTTCATATCAAACTATGAGCCATTACTATCACAGCCTCCAAATTCCCTCAGGTCCCTTGGTCAACTCCTGCCCTCATTCCTCCAGCAACAACTGCTCTCCTGAGTTATTTTTTTTTTCCACTGGAGTACTTTCATTTGAAAATTTGATAAAAATATATGTTAAAAATTAACGTGCTACCTTTTTCACTAAGCATATTACATTTTTTACAACACAGAAAGCACAGAGTGAATGCACAGGTGATAATCAAGTATAGTATGTGTGGCAAAATCTAGCTAAAAATGAAATATTTGTTTCCTTTTGTTTATTTTTTAATTATTTAGGACAGGGTCTGCAGGGTCTCATTATGTAGATCAGACTCGTAGTGATTCTCCTTTCATTCTCCCAAGTGCTGGGATTACAGGCACGTACCACCATGCCCAGTCTCAATTGCCATCTCATTGCACCCTGGGGGTAGGGCTGGCAAAGCACACCAGGGAGCTAATATTTGCTTTTATTAAATTTGTCAGAATCTTCACATTTCTCAAAAATGAGGTGGAATTTATGAAATTACCGTGCAATGAAGAAAACAAAGCATGGCTTAAATTTTTAAGTGCAAAGTACAGTAAAATTAGCTACAGGCAAAATGTTTTACAGAAGATCTCAGATTTATTCAGTTTGTATAACTAAAAATTTGTACCTGTTGAACAAGTTCCATTTTTTCTTCCTCAGTCACTGACAGTCGTCGTTCTTTTTTTCCCTGTGAGTTTTATTTTAGATATATTTTTTTATAGGTGGAATCCTGCAGTATTTGTTGTTCAGGGACTGACTGATTTCATGCACCATAATGTCCTTCAGGTGTGTACGATATATAGAAGGTTCTTTTTTTCCCCAGAGCCTCAGCCTCACTTACATTTGTTGCTTTTTGGGTCTGTGATGATAGCCACTCTTTCTGGAATGTTTTAATTTGCATTTTTTTTTTTAATGACAAGATGTTGAACATTTTTTCATGTACTTATTGGCCATTTGTACTTCTGAGAAGTGTCTATTTCAGTTGCCCATTTCTGATAGGGTATTTTTTTGAGAGGTCTAATATTGAGTTTATTTTATATTCTAGATGCTAGTTTTCTGAGGAATAACTGGAAAGAATGTTTATCATTCTGTAGGTTGTCTCTTTGATCATTTCCCTTGTTAATAGAAAAGCTTTTTGATATGGCCTCCATTATGGTTGTACCCCCCCCCCCCCAAGTCACATGCAGTCCTGGGGCAGCTTCTGGAGTTTGTGACCGATTATTGTATGTGTGAATGCTGCACCTGCCCTGGCCAGGTAATTTGCATTACAATGTAATGAGGGAAGAGTGGCTAGCTAGTCCTGAGCTGCTGCCACTCCTTTTGCTCTCAGCTCTTTGCCCTTTGCTGCTGCCTTGAAAAAGTTGCTCTGTACCATGTGCTATCTGCCTTTGAGCCAGCTGAGTATGGACTGAAAGCTCCACTAACTGTGAGCTAAATAAACCTTTCCTTCCTTCATTTTGGGTGTTGGGTATTTGTCCCAGCAAGAAGAGAAAAGCAACTGAGACAGCTTCATTTGTTACTTTTTTGTATTACTCATTTTGCAATTGGGATTCTGTTCAGAGTCATTACCTATGTGTACATCTTCAGGAAGTTTACTGTTTTTATCTTCCAGCAGATGCAGTATTCTGTTTTAAAACATAGGTCATTGATGCATTTTTATTTTATGTTAGTACATGGAGATATGCATTGTGATTGATTTAATCTGCATGTGGATAACCAGTTTTTCCTGCACTATGTTTGAAGAGAATATCTTTTCTCTAGAGTATGTTTTTGGCCTGCTTGTCAAGAACCAGATTGTTGAATGTGCCTAAGGCTGTGTCTGCATCCTCTGTTCTGTTCTGTTGATCCACATGTCTGTTTTTGTGCCAGTACTATGTTGTTTTTGTCACCATAGCTTAACAATGTAACTTGAAATCCAGGATTCTGATTGCCTCCTGCTTTGCTTTCGTTGCCCAGGATTGCTTTTGCTATTCTGATTCTTTTTCTAACTTTTTGAAGAATACTGTTGGTACTTTGATTAGGATGACATTAAATGTGTATGTCAGTTTTGGTAATATGGCCTTTTGACAGTGTTTGTTCTACCTACCCAAGAACAGGAATTTCTTCCTGTTTTCTGATGTACTCGTCAATCTTTAGAGAATACATACTATATAATTTTTGTTATACAGGTCTTTTATTCCCTTACTTAGGTTAATATCTATATGATATTTTTGAACTATTGTGAATACAATTGTACTTGTAGTTTCTTTCTCCATGGGTTTATTTTTGCTGTACAGAAATTAGTTTTTGTATATCGACTTTTGTATCCTGTAACTTTGCTGAACGTGTTTATTCTAGGAATCTCTGGTTGACTTTTTTAGCTGTTTGTAAAGAAGAATTATAGTTCTTCTGTGAATAATTATACTTTGATTTCCTTTTCTACACGTATTCTTTTTATTTCTTATGCCTGATTGTTCTAAAGTTTCAAATACTGTACTAAACAGGGCTGGTAAGAATGGATAGCCTAAGGGCTGGTCAGACAGCTCAGAGGATTAAAGTGCCTGCTTAGGCAGACTCAGGGACCAGGAATTTGATCCCTAGCATGCCATGCCAGCTCCACCCCAGGGCACACTGAGATGGCAATTGAGACTGGGCGTTGTGGTGTGTGCCTGTAATCCCAGCACTTGGAAGGCTGAAAAACAGGAGGCTCACTATGAGTCCAATCTGCGTAGTGAGAACCCTGTACTAAATAAATATTAAAAAAGTTAAATAAAATGGGTAGTTTAGTTCCTGATTTTAGAAGAAAAACTTTCAGTTTTCCCCCTTTTAATGTGATATTGGCAGTGATTTTTTCATGAATAGTTTTTGTCAGTTTGAGGTAAGTCCTTCAATACTTATTTTCTTCAGTTTTTTTTTTTTTTATCACAAGTGGATGTTGAATTTTGTCAAAGGCTTTTTCTGCATCTATTGAGATAATCACATGACTTTTGTCTTTGCTTTTGTATGTGATGTATTGTATTTATTGATTTGTGTATGTTGAACCATTCTTGCATCCCTGGGGTGAAGTCAGCTTGGTCAAAATGTATTATCATTTACTGATTTGTTGCATTCTGTTTGCCAATATCTAGTTGAAGATTGTTGCATTTATATTTGAAGAGATGGCTTGTAGTTTTCTTTGTTGTTGTTGTTGATGTTAAGTTCTTGTTGGCTTTTCAGGATACTGATAACTGAGATTCTGGGAATGATTTTGGCAGTTCTTTTTCCCCTTTTAATTTTACTGAACATTTGAGGTATATTAGCATTAGGTCTTCGCTGAGAAGGTTCTTTTCCATTCTTCTATATTCTGCAAGTTATAGGAACATAAAGTTTGAAGCAGTTTTTTTAAAGTCCTCTGGACTTGGGTTATGTCTGTTGTGATTTTACTTTTTTCTAATTGCAGTGATACAGATTTTTTCTCAGTAAGTTTGGCTTAGCATTTATCTATCTTATCATTTCAAAGAATCAGCTCTTTTACTCATTGATCTTTTTTATTGTTCTTTGGTGTCCATTTTATTAATTTATGCTCTGATCTTTACAGTTTACTTCTATCAATTTGAGATTTGGATTGCTTGAGGTTCATTTTTAGGTTTTTAAATTTAGGATCAGTCAGTTCTTTTATTGTGTGCAGTCACCCTCCTATAAACATCTCTTAGAGTTGCTTTCATTGTGCCTCATCAGTTTTGACATGTTGTGTTTCTATGCTCATTTGATCCTATAAGCTTTTTATTTCTTTTCTTCTGTGATCCACTGATTATTCTGCAATGTATTATTTAATCTCCATGCATTGATATATTGTCTGGTTTCTTTCTTCTTTTTTTTTAACTGAGAAAAAAAGTATGTATTTAGAATTAGCCAGCTGGATTCAGTTTAGATGATCCCAATTTTGTGGGCAACATCCAGTGCATCATAATTAGGAGCCAGTCAAACATGGGCCATCTTCTGTCCATCAGACCTGACCTTGGCAACATTGATGGCATAGAGCTTCTTTACAGTTTGTTTGATTTGGTGCTTATTGGCTTTGACATCTGCAATGAACACAAATGTGTTGTTGTCCTCGAATGTTCAATTTTTTCCCTAAATTTGGAAAGTTTTTGCTACGATATTGGTAAATAAATCTTTACATTTTGAGTCATCTTCTATTTTTTCTTTATTCCTTAACTGACTTTTTTTCTTTTTTTGAGTCAGCTAACAACATCGGATCCAGATTGCATAATACCCTACATTTTTAGCATATCATTAAGGTTATGATCTACTACATCCACTTTGTCTTTAATTTCTGACAGTGTTCATATTGGTCATAACTACTAGCCATGCTCTCTACTGAATTTTTCATGTCTTGTACTAATGCTTATTTTCTTTTTATAGAGTGAAGATCAATCTTTCATTTTAACTCAGAATATTAGTTATTTTCTCTTTAAGGTCATTATTTCATTACTAATATCCTTTATCTCTACAATAAAATTCTCTTTCAGTTCACTAAACATCTTATAAAATTGGTTATGTTTCTTCTTTGAACTCTCCAAATATCTTGGTCTTTTGGTTTTTGAGTTCTTTTCCTGTAGCTTTCTCTGACTCAGTGCCCATGGGATTAGTTTTTTGAGGGCCTGAGGGTTTTCGGAGACATCTTGTTGCCATGCTTTCTCATATTTTATTGGTTTATTTATTTGTGCTGCAGGTTGAAGATCAGTTAGGGTAGAAAACTAACTCCCAACCATGTAGATCTCTCTAGACAGAATCTTGTCTACCTGAGATGTGCCTTTGTGTATGTTTATGTCTTGGTTTTTATACACATGTTAAACCCTTTAAGCATATTTGAGGGACTTCTGCAGGCTTGATCCCCAGTGCCAAGAAAAGTGCAGTAAACTGCAATAGTGTTGATTATCATGCTTTGGGTTTTTTGCAAGGGGAACAATACAATACTATACACATTTTATAAGGTTATTTTATAATTTATCAGCCAAAAAATCACATACAAAGAGTGCAGGAAATCTGTCCATACACTAAAGACCAAAGTATCTAGCTGATGGCCTAGATCTTAATATCTTGCATGATGAGTTCAGCTGAAAACCTAGAGCTCATAACAATGCCTCCTACAATTCCAACTGGAGGGCTAGAGCCCATGAGACTATCTCATGCAGGCCCGCTTCAAGGATTTGTGCTGGAAAGCCCCAAAGGTGAGTGGTGGAAGCTAAAAAGTCTATGCCAATGGGATAAACAACCCTCAGGTGGGCCTTCCACACCTAGCACCATGCCAGTTCAATTCAGCTGGGTGTAACAAGTTGACCAGCAGTTAATAATCCACTACATGATGATATAAAACACTGATTCACACCTATGCTACCATTGGCACTAACAAAGGAATCAGAAATGAGACAAACCACATATAGACATACCATAAGAATAAAAGCTACAGTTCTAGAACTCTAATCAGTAGAAGAGATGTACAATAATAAAGAAAAAGACAAACCAAATATTGATATATAGTAAATAACTACTAAATATAACAGTTATTCCAGCATTAATGATAGAAAAGAATTCAACAATAATAGCCCTTAGTCCAATGTTTAAAAAATTAATAAAACTTAATTGTAATAATGATGATGGAGGGAGTCAAAAAAAATGAAGGAAATAAAAATTGAAAGAAAAAGATTCAAGAGGAAAGTGAGATAAAGAATAAGGAAAGTTAATACATAAAAATAAGAAAATGAGACCCCCCCCCAGACCCAGCCCAAGCCCAGGCCCTGCTAGTGTGTGGGAGAGCTTCTGCACTCCTGTGCACCCCCTGGGTACAACAGGTTCACCGTTTTGCCAGAGGGGCACAACAGGTTCACTTCTAAAGGCTGCAGCAGGAAGGAGCTGAAAACAACAGCTAGACCCAAGCCAGGCACAAATGGATAAACTCAATCTTAATAGATCTGCACCCAAATTTCAGTAAGTGCTAAGGTTATAACCACCAAAGCTCTAAACCAAAGATTAGAGGTCAGTGCTATATGAAATGACAAAGAGAAGGAGCAAAATGCAATCTCAGACTTTGAGCTCACCCAGAACAAGTGCAGAGGACACTAGCTCAGCTGAAATGTATGAGTTAATAGCGTCTGAAGTAAAGAAACAACAGCAGAAAGGTATAGAGGAACTCAGATCAGAATTAAGCTCTGAAATAAAAAACTCTGAATTAATAGTGTCAGAAGTAAACAATCAAATGCAGAATGATGGATGAAGTGAGATCAGAAATAATCTCTGAAGTAAAAGAATAAGTGCTCAAGAAAACGCTGATTAAAAAAAATAGAGGAGATTAGAAAAGTGAAGGATTCTTTGAAAAATACAGGAAAGAAATAGATCACATAAAGGAAAGTTGAGATATAGAGGAACTTAAAATTTCAATCAGAAGCTTGCAAAACCATTTGAGTGAAAGTGAAGACAGAGTCAGATCTTGAAGATGCTGTCACAGGTAGCAAAAACATGACAAAGGATCACTTAAAAACAACTAGGATGCAGGAAAAAAATAATACATCACCTGCAAGACAATGCTAAATGAATAATGTGAGACTAATAAGCATCAATGAGAAAGATGGAGTTAATACAAATGATATAAAAAGAATATAGTCACAAGTAATAGCAGAAAACTTCTTTAATATGAGGAAACAATCTGACATTCAGGTAACCGAAGTGTACAGAACTCCAAACAACTTCAACCCAATTAAAAACACAGACATATAATAGTCAAGATCCCAGAAATCCAGCACAGGAACATTATTCTGAGAGCCTCTAGAGAAAAGAAGCAGATCACATTCAAAGGAAAACCCATTAGAATAATGGAAGATTTCCCTTCACAAACCATGAAGGCAAGAATATTATGGAGCAGAGTACTTCAAGTCCTCTATGAAAACAAATTCCAGCCCAGACTACTATACCCTACAAAGCTCTCAGGTTTGATGGAGAAGTGAAATACTTCCATGACAAAGCACAACTAAAGAATTTCACGATAACAAAGCCTACGCAGACTACTGAAAGATGTTCTAGAGAGGGACCAAGATGATCAGAACTCTACAAATGAGAACAGAAGGAACCCACTAAATAGGGCAAACAGGAGAAAAAGGAGTAAGCAACAGCAGGTAAATAACATGTTGATCATAAATTAATACATCTCAATTATAACCATCAATGTAAATGGACTCAATTCACCAATTAAAAAAAAATAGACTGGCACAGTGAATTAGGAAACAATCCAACAATATGTTGTATACTAGAATCACACTTAAATAAAAAAGTTCATAGGCTGAAAGTCAAAGGATGGAAAACAATAATACATGACCCAGCACCTCAGAAAAAAGCATGGGTAGCAATCCTGTTCTCAGGCAGTCTCAACTTCAAACCAAGAATAAACAAAATAAAGAAGGTCACTATATACTGGTTAGGGGAAAAATTCAAGAGGAAGAGGTAACACTCATAGATGTATATGCAACAAACACAGGAGCAACCAACTATATAAGACAAATCTTAATGGACATGAAAAATCTAATATCCAACCACAGTCTTAACAGGAGACATTAACAGCCCGTTATTCCAAAAAGATAGGTCAACCAGACAAAAAAGTAGCAAAGAAGTAGCAGAACTGAACTAGAGCTTGGAACAAATGGACTTAGTGGACATGTACAGTGTTCCACCCAACCACAGCTGAATATACATTTTTTTTCAGCTGCACATGGGTCATTTTCTAAAATAGACCACATATTGGTCCATAGGTCATGCTTAAATATATGCAAGAAAATATAAATTATCCCATGCATGTTATCTGACCACAGTGTGATGAAACTGGAAATAAACAAGACAAGAAACCAGAAAGACCCCATAAATACATGGAAATTAAAACCCTACTCAGCAACCAATGTGTCACAGATGAAATTCAACAATGTCTAAAATTCAATGAAAACTCAAGCACAACTTATTGGAACTTATGGGATACAATGAAAGCAGTTCTCAAAGGTAAATTCATAGCTCTGAAATCATACATTAGGAAAACAGAATGAGAACAAACAAACACCCCAATGAGGCACCTCCAACCTCTAGAAAAGGAAGAGCAAACCAAACCCAGAGCCCAAAGACGGGAAGAAATCATAAAGATTAGAGTAGAAATTAATTCAATCAAGACGAAGAAAACAGTTCAAAGAATGAATGAATCAAAAAGCTGATTCTTTGAAAGATTAAATGAAATTGATTAGGCCCTAGGTAACCGCATCAAAAAGAGGAAAGAAAAAATTCAAATACAAGCAATAAGGAATGAAAAGGGTGTAACTACCACAGACCCATTGAAAATTCAGAAGATTGTCAATAGCTACTTTGAGAATCTTTACTCTCACAATGGAAGACACAAAAGAAATGGACAGATTCTTAGAAAGGTGCAAGTTACTAAACCTGAATCAAGAAGATATAGCAACTCTCAATAACCCAATAACAGCCAATGAAATACAAAATGTAATAAATTCAAAAAAAAAGTCCTACTGACAAAGAAAAGTCCTGATGGATTCACAGCAGAATTCTACAAGGAATTTACAGAGACATAATCCCATTACTCTTCAAACTCTTAAATGAAATTGAAAAGGAAGCAGTCCTCCCAAAATCATTTCTGAAGGCAAGTATACTGATACCAAAACCAGGGAAAGACACACAAAAAAGAGAACTTCAGGCTAATCTCCCTCATGAACATAGATGTAAATATCCTCAATGAAATCCTAGCAAATAGAATACAGAAAATCATCAAGAAGATCATACACCATGACCAGGTAAGATTCATCCAAGGAATGCGAGGATGGTTCCATATTTGAAAATCTATAAATGTAATACACTATATCAATAGAGCCAAATCTAGAAACCATATGATCATCTCAATTGATGCAGAAAAGGCTTTTGACAAAGTCCAACACTCATTCATGTTCAAAGTCCTACAGAAAATTGGAGTAGAAGGCCTCTCCTTCAATCTGATAAAAGCCATCTATTACAACCCAACATCTAACATAATTCTACATGGGAAAAAAATGAAATCTTTTACTATTAGATCTGGTACAAGACAAGGATATGTCACAACTATCACCACTCTTCTATCCCCACTCCTATTTAATATAGTTCTGGAATCATTAGCTACAGCCATTAGACGAGAGAGAAAATGAATCAGAATAGGTAAAGAAAAAGTTAAATTATCCTTATTTGCAGATAACATGATACTTTACTTGGAAGACCAAGAAAGATCCAAGAAGCTACTAGAATTGATACACAAATTCAGTAGCATAACAGGATAAAAAGTCAAACAAACACACTGAGAGGGAAATTATAGAAACAATATCTTTTACAGTAGCACTGCGAAAAATGAAATACCTTGGAATTCATCTAAGTAAAAAAATCAAAGATATCCTCAAGGAAAATTACGGTACTCTGAAAAAAGAGATCGTAGAGGATTTCAGAAAATCGAAAGATATTCTATGCTCCTGGATAGGAAGAACCAACATTGTGAAGATGGCCATACTCCCAAAAGTGCAGTACAGATTTTTTTTTCAAAGTTTTATGGATAAACAGATAGCAATGAGACAGTTTCAAATCCAATCGGAAGTACAGTTTCAACAAATAAT
>NW_004524583.1:457068-462127 GCF_000260255.1 Octodon degus
AAGGAACAGGTATTTTTCATCAAGTATTGATATGTTGAACTTTAAGTCCCTACATAATATGATAAAAAACATTTAAAAATTAGATTATATTTTAAAAATAGGATAAAGAATTCTATACTTCTCATGTTTTCACTGTAGTACAGATTTAATACAATCCCTATCAAACTACCAACAACATACCTACCAGACCTAGAGAAATCATTCCTAAAATTTATTTGGAACCAGAAAAGATCTGGAATAGCAAAGGCAATCCTGGGGAACAAAGACGAGACAGGAGGCAATACAATTCCTGACTTGAAATTATACTATGAAGGTACTGTAATAAAATCAGCATGGTACTGGCAATGAAGTAGACCTAAGAATCAATGGAATAGATTACAAGATGCAGAATCCTCTACAAAAACAGTCACGTGATCTTTGAAAAAGTGGCTAAATACACTTACTGGAAGAAAAGTAGCCTCTTTAATACAAATGGTGCTGGAAAAACTGGCTCTCTACATGCTGAAAACTAAAACTTGACCCAGTCGTATCACCATGAAGTAAGCTAAAGTCAAAATGGATTAAAGAGCTAAACATTAAAACAGAAACACCAAATCTCCTGCAAGAGAAAGTAGGAAGAACTCTTGAAGACATAGTAGTAGGCAAAGAGTTCATGAACAAAAATCAAATCTAATGGGTAACACTTGAAAGAATTAACAACTGGGACCTCCTCTTAATGAGAAATTTTTGCACGTCAAAAGAAATTACCAACAAAGTCAAAAGACAACCCAGAAATTTCAAAAAAATTTTGAGTAATAAGCACTCAGACAATGGTCTGCTCTCTAAAATTTATAAAGAACTAAAAATCATTAGGGCCCCAAAATTTAAAGACCCAATCCAGAAATGGGCATCCGAGATGAACACACACTTCTCAGAGGACGAAATTAAAGAAGCAAATAAATATATGAAAAAATGTTCCACATCACTAGCCATCCATGAAATGCAAATTAAAACAACTCTGAGATACCATTTCACCCCAAAATGAATGGCTATCATAAAGAAATCAACCAACAACAAATGTTGGAGGGGCTGTGGGGAAAAAGAACCTTTCTCCACTTCTGGTGGGTATGTAGACTAGTGCAACCATTATGGAAATCAGTGTGGAGACTCCTTAGGAAACTAGGACTGGAAATGCCATTCAAGCCAGCTGTCCCCCTACTGGGAATTTTCCCAGAGGAACTGAAAACATATCATAGTGATACATGTGTACCTATGTTAATAACACAATTTGTGATAACCAAATCTTGGAAAGAACCAAGATGCCCATCTCCTGAGGAATGGATGAAAAAAATGTATTTTAATACAATGGAGTATTACTCAGCTATAACGAATGATAAACTTGAAGCATTTATATTTAAGTGGATGCCACTTGAAGATATACTCATAAGAGAAATAAACCAGACCCACATGTGTAAATATCATATAGCCTTACTAGTATAAGAACTTGAAAGAAGAAATACAAATAGTAAGATATAACACAATCAAAAGGAAAGCGAGAACTTGAGAATTGGACAATGAAGACAGGGCAAGGAGAAAAGCTGGGAAAAATGACAGGGGCAAAGCCATACATTTATATGCACAAGATGGGTAAGGCAATGATCCTGAGAAACATCAGTAGGTTTTTTAAACTAGCAGTTAATTGGTAGGATTCTCACACTGAGTAACTATATATGCTGATACCTGTGACCTAAGCAACTGCATTGAAGACAGCAATGTGTAATAGAAGGGTCATGCTTGGAGTGCTTGTCATTCTGGTCTTCTAAATACATACTGCTTGTCATGACATACTAATTATTGCCATATTGTCTCTCAAGTAAATGTTTGTTTAAAGAAAATGGGTAATAAATGAAAAAAAAGACCAGGAAAAATAATTGTCACAGGACTGTCCTGCTACAATGCTGTATATGGTTAAATTTCTAAATTTCTGTTTAAAAATATGTAATTGCTTACTCATATTTTTAAACTGGTTTTTATTTTTTTAATTTTTTCTCCATATTCTGTAGAGACTTAAAGTTTCACATATCAATACTTGCTGGAAAATACCTGTTCCATATTATGCCTAAGATGTTTGATATTCAGACAGTTAGGTTCAACCCAACTGCATATGTTGTAGGGTAATAATAAGCTTCTCTTCTGGTGGGTTAACATCCTAAGTTTGTAGACCAAAAATTAGAGAAAAAGAAGGGCTGCAAGGACAGCCAACATTTAGTCCCTAGCCTTTCAAAGTCAGTGACAACTTAGGACATTGGAGAACCTGTACTGTAACATCATGCAACCTCATTGTTTTCCAAATTTTCTGGTCAAGGAGATTATGGGGCCACAGAGCAATGTGATCGATGACATAGAGTATGCCTAAGGAGAGTCACATGGAGAGAAAACATTCTCTCAGGCTTTCGCAGAGAGTAAATTGGTCAAGAAATGGCCATGACTCATGCATGGCTGACACTGACAAAGGATCTGCAAACTGGTACAGGGTTACAGGATAAATCCTGAGGGGACTAACAGACTATCAGATACAAAAGTTATATTTCTTGTTACATAGGTCTTTCTTTGTCTTGGTCTTAACAATCCAGCAGAAAAGTGTAAAAACGAGGTATAAAAAGTACAGCCATATTAATATGCTGAGCTGTAAAAGGCTCAAGTCAACAACTTTTGACATTGCCAGTCCTATGGATAACCCACTACTATTATGGACTACTATACTACATTGGATTATTTTGCTGAATTCACACACCTACAATATTTAAATGGCTATGGAATACCCATCTCTAACAAAACTAAACAAACAACAACAACAAAAATACGGGATGCAAAGGAAGAACCATTTTGTATCTGTATATAAAATGGTATGGATATACAGCTACTTTCTCTTAATTCAATGTGAAGAAAGATTTGTACTCATAGTATTTTGTACTATGAATAACTACTAAGAAGATAACAATATGCAATGTATTAATTATTGAAACTGTCCTATTAATTGGTTTTGAAACTGTGTCATTGCTGTTTCTCAATAAAATTAATAAAGAAAAAAATGAGAAAATAAAACATAAAATAAAGGACAAAATGAACCTCCCCCCAAAGAGAAATTAGGTCTAAAAGACCCACCTCCTCCCTATGTTTCGGTGAGTGATTTCTTTCCATGGCCTCTAGCATTGAATTCACCAGGTATAAGGTAGGGGTAGTGAGTCCCCCCCCTTCAGAAACAGAGATTGAACTCAGGCCCTTGCACTTGCCAGGGAAGTGCTTATTCCACTGAGCCATCTCCCTGGCCCTGGGGTAGTGAGTTACAACCCACGCCTGTTTTATTTCCATACCCAGAGAGGGAGTTGAGAGAGGAGTGGGGGTATGGTGGGAGGAAGAAGAAGGGAGTGAAAGAGTGTGCTAGGTCAACGGCACAGTTTCTGCCTCAGGTCTAGCTTGGATCCAGCATCACTTAGTCTTTGTGCTCCACCACAGGTGGTGGCTGTCTGCTTAGCTCTACAGCCTGTGAGCACTGGGGCTTCTCCCCTTGATCCAGAGGTCCCACTGTCTGTACAACTTGGAATGTGGTAACTGAGTTGAGGTCCACCCTCAATGATGTTGGCAGATGAGGAAAAAGACCATGGAGCTCTTGCTTTTGTAGGCACTGAGGAGTGAGACAGTGCACTTAACTTAATACCAGAATTTTCAGAGCCGGTGAGCTCAGAAAATCACACAACGCCAATATGGCTTCCTACCCCAGAGGGTGAAACCACCATGTCCTTCAAAACCCGAGCCCATTGCTGCATAATCTTCTCAGGTGGTTGATGAATGGCCAACCCCCTCTGCTACTGTTTCTTCTGACCATCTCCCACCAAGTCACTGTAGAAGGAGTGAACCTACCCTGGGACCCTGGAGTATAACTGTTCTGTGATTTCTGATTCTTGGAGTAGCTCCATCTTAAACAATTGCTTCATGAAATGGCTCCTAAATAATCACAGCCAAATACAGTAGACGCTGTAATGGATTTCTTCTCCAACTCTAGCTTGCCGTGCCTGAGTGAATTTCAGAGTAAAATACCACATAGCATTACAGTTCACAGTAACCATGGACTTTTCTTGGAATTAGCACTGCCCATGTATTTTTCTCTCTGTGTCTGTTGACCCTCTCTAAACTTCACCTTTTGTTTGCAGAGACAAGTCTCTGGGAGCTGGGTTTAGCATTCCAGACTGCTTTGTTCTTTTCTTTGAATTGATTTTTAGTTTTCCTGTTAGCTCTGGATTCCAACAGCTCTTTATCCTTTACTCTTCACTAAGCTGTTATTTTATAAGTGTCTGGATTTATAAGCCCTTCTTGGAGCACCTACGATGTGCTATTTTGTTTTGTTTTGTTTTTTTCAGTCGTAGCAAATGGTAAGTATGGTTCATTTTTTGTGACTATCACAAAAGCTAAAATTCAGTGTTTTATATAGAAAAGAGATTTGTGTAGCTTAAATATTTGTAGTTGTGGAGATTTAAGAGCAAGGCACTCTCATGGGTGGGTTCTGTTGAAGGCCCAGATAGCAGATACAACAGTGGCAGATAGCAGCACAACAATGAGAACACATGCAGAAGAGATCACATGGCAAGAAAAAATGAGAGGCTATGAGGGGGCCAAGTGCACTGTTTTACAGAAACTCATTATCAAAAGAACCAGTCCACTTCTACCAGACTTGATCTACCTCACATAACAGTACTAGTCCATTCATGTGGGTGGAGTTCCTGTAGCTTAATTACCTTTCTCTAGGTCCCATCTATTAAGGGTTCTACATCCCCAAATGGCCACACTGGGAACCGAACTTCTATTTTAATCGTAGCATTCCAGGACTGAGCCCCCCAGATTAATGTCTTCCCAATTCACAATGCATTCATTTTATGCCCAGAGTTCAAAAAGCTTTAAATTGTTTAGCAACTCAACAGTCCATGTCCAATGTTTCATCTGAAACTTAAGGAGAATCTATCCAGCTGTAGCTCTGGAAAATTGAAGTTATGTGTGTCTTAGATACAATGGTGGATCAGGTCAA
>NW_004524583.1:462227-463382 GCF_000260255.1 Octodon degus
TGAGCCACACCTTCTTCCTCCAACCCCCACAGGGCAGATGTTAGATCTTAAACCCTAGATTTGACATTGTGTAAACTCTGAGGCAGAGGATGGGTTTCAGGCCCTTGGGGAACCCTGTCCCTCAGGCTTACTTGTCTCAGGTAACATGCTGATCTCACAGGATAGAGGCTGTCACGTGGCTTTTCTCAAGCCTGGGGCTGCATGCTGACAGTGGCTCTACATTTCTGGTACTGGCTGCACCCTTATCCCTTCAGCAGGCCTCACTTCCTGGCCTCTCAGGCTTTTTAAAAAATCTGTATGAAAGCCACCTTACTCAACAGCTTGTATTTTATTGTCTTACAGAATTGGCATCTTGTGTACACCACAAAGTTCTGTTGTTTGCTCTCTTTAAAACAGTGGCATGCATGAATCATGCCTGGATATGCCTCAACTGCAGCAGGAGCCACTATGGTGTGCTTCTCCATAAGAGTAGTACATGATTCTGGCCCTGGGCAGTGAAAATGTGGAGAACAAATAGGTCTTGAAGACCTATGAGCCTGTAATGGAAGAGTAGCTTGCATATTTCTTATAATCCTAGTGCACAACTTCAGACTTCTTTTTATTGGTGCAAGTGGTCACTGGACTGCACTCTTGGGCTATTTTCTCCCAATTCACCTGAAAATTTTCCAAGTTCTTCCACTCTGATTCCTTTGGCTCCCCCAATCTGAGAATAAGTGGTGAAAAGTACCAGTGTAATCCCTTTCTAAAAGAAATTTTCTCCATCAGTCTGTCAGTGTTAAGTTCCAGCATCTTCAAAAACTTAGCCCTGGACAAAATGCAGTCAACTTCCTTGCTACTTTATAGGCTAATTTCCAATAAGATATTCATTATTTCCATCTGAAACTTTGTCCATGTGGCCTTACTGTCTTCATCTGATCTGTATTCTGGTTGTGACCACTCAGCTCATACCTAAAGAGTTCTCTTTTTCAGCCTCCTCATCTTCTGAGCCGTCATCAGCTTTGCTCATAAAGCTTAAATGACTGTAAAAGTGTGAGACTTGCTGAATATTCTCTTTTTTTTTACTTCAGTCTACTTGTTAACCCTTATATCTTAATTGATAGAGGTTTATGGAAAGATTTTAAATGAACTAACATGTCCTTAAAATTTGTTCTTTTT
>NW_004524583.1:468122-471898 GCF_000260255.1 Octodon degus
TTTCTCCCTTTCTTCTTTCTTACTTTCTGCTCTTAAAATGAAAGAAAGACTAAATGAGGGCTGACCATGCTCTCCAATACTAACTTAAATTGATGAAGAATTAACAAATGATATCTGTCTTCTACCTACACTATGTTCCTCACCCTCACCATTTTCTGCACACTAACAAAATTCTAACAGATGAAACCTACACTTTGCCTGTGAGTTATCTCTGGCCTCTAGAACCTGCATGGCTTATCTGAGCACAGCTTGAAGTCCTAGTACTCCTCTGGGGATTAACCTTCATTTAGTAACTGATGAGAGTAGATGTACACAGTACAGAATAATGGACCACTCAAAGAAGACCCCACTTTAATTCTCTCAAATATGAATTTGCTGTCTTAAAGATACTTTGAAGATATGATATACTGAAGACCTTAGGGTGGAGACTGGACTACATTACCTGGATAAACTCAATTTTCTCACAAAAGTCATGATAAGTGGAAGAAAAAAGTTGCAGTAAAGGGAAATTTGGAGATGCTACACTTCTGACTTTGAGAATGAAGAAAGAATTTCCTGCCAAGAAATGCACAAGGCCACTAGAAGCTGAAAAGGCATGGATGTGGACTTTCCTGTAGAACTTCCAATGGATCTTGGCCATCACTTTGATCATCGTCCAATATGACCCACTGTGGACTTTTGATATTCAGAGCTATGAGATGATAAACATGTCCTGTGGTCCAGCATATTTGTGTCAGTTACAGGAGCACTAGAAAACCAATACCATCTACAAAGCCTTTTATCTCTTCCAACTTCTACAGGCTGTAGGCATTCCTTGGTTTATGGTCACCACACTTTAACCTCTGCTTCTACTACCACCTTGCCTTTTTCTGGAACCCTTGGGAGAAGCTGTGTTTCTCTTGTAAGTATTGTTGTGACTATTGTAGGCCCACCTGGGTAGTTCAGGGGGTTGTCTCCACCTCAATAGCCTTAAAGTGATCACATCTGAAAATACATGTTGCCCTATAAGGCAGAAGGCAATCAGAATACTTAACTTTGGAATTCAAGCACAGTGGAGAGGCTGTGATTCAGCTTATCAGAATTACCTCTTCTTGATTAGAAAAATATTTTTTTAATTCAAAAGCAATGGAGATCACTATCTATGAATAACTTTTTTTTTGAGACAGATCATTGCTGTATATTTCAGGGAGGCCTTGAATTCACTCTATAGCCCAGGCTGGCCTCAAACCTAGAGAAATCCTTTTGCCTCAGCCTCCAGAGTGATAGGACTATAAGCATGTGCCACCACCACTGGTTTAAATATAACTAAAAGAAACTTCTATAATTCAAAAACTACAGATAAAACATTAAAGGCAAAAATAAACTATGCTGAAAGCATAATCAACAAGTGAACAAAAGTTTCACATTTCTGATATATATAAAGTAGCACATTTCAAAATATAGTTAGCAAACCACTAAAATTCCAGTCTCTTCATCAATGGTTCATTGTGCATGAGGAATACTTCTCCAGTGATAGAACACTTCTGCATCTGTTCATCATCATAGAAATCTAAAACAAATGGAATGCTTTACTTTTAAGTTTACAATAAGAGAATACTGGAGGGCAGAGGAGATAGCTCAGTAGAATAAGTGCTTGCCTGATAAGCCCAAGGGGCTGAGTTTAATCCCCAGTCACAAAAAAAAAAAAAGAAAAAAAGGAATACTGGAAGTAATGATATGACTAACTAAATTTGTAAAGCCTTATAATTTACCTATAGGAATGTAAGGGTGTGATAAGAAATTCAGTGATTTTTTTTTAATTTTAGAAATTTATTAAAGTAAAAGACATTGCCATTAATTTCTTTCAAAATGCTACCCCTGGTTTCAAACACACTTATCCCATCATTCTTGTTTTTGTCCTGAACCAGTTCTAGTTCTCCTCTTTTACAAGTACACCTTTAGTGTCACCATCATAGCTGCTTCAATGTCCTGAATCTATTAAAAATATTTACTTTTTGTGGTCGTTTTGGTTTTGGGTAAGGGCTAGAAGTTTCCTGGTGCCCAATCTGGTGAGTAAGTGGGTGAGTATGTGCCATAATGTGTTCACAAGTCTATCTTTCTACTGGATAACACTCAACAGCTATATTCATCCCAGTTTTAATAATACCTCATAAAGGTACAAATAAGGCCTTACAAAAATGTTTTAGAAAGTCATGACAATAATGAGATACATGTGCTCAAACAAAGAGAAATACTTTGAAGGGGATTCATGGCACTGTGTCATCAATTGTAATGAATTTTTATAAAATTTGAATATTCAGTGTGTGTTTTGATCACACCTTGTGTGTTGGCCTTTCTCAGACATTATGTAGCCCTAGATATTGAGAACCATTAAAAATGATCATATCTTTAACCAGTAAGTTCCTCCTTAGGAAATCATCCCAAAACACAGCAAATATAAAATATATATCTTTATTTAAAAAAATTAGAAAAAAACCCAAATATCCTCCAGTAGTAAAATAGATAAATTATGCTAATATCATAAGATATTATTCAACTATTTAAATCTATGCTGCTCAAGAGCATACTTTCTAAATCTCTTGGAGAAATGCCTGTGGAAGTGCAAGGAAAATAAACACAAGGAAGCTGAGCAGATAATGAAAAATCTGCACAAATGCTGGGGATACATACCTCCCCTGATCTGGGTCTTCTGAATTTTTCCTAAGTGCTGAGCTGGATAATTCAGATAGGTAGCTATTTGGGTTTGTAGATAATGACTCCAACCAATGTCATAAGGATAAACAGGGCTGTAATTCAGCCAGCAGCATTGTGAAGCTCTGCTGAGTGTTGAAATCTTCAAAATCTCATTTGTGAACTGGTTGATGAATGCAAATCATGAAGTTTCCCCTGCTTTGCCTTCCTGGACTTGTTCCTTGGGGGCCCTGATTTTGAATGTTTTGTTTATTGAGCAACTAAAATGACTACACTTGAGCCTTCCAGGAAGCATGCTGCTCCGGCTCTGTGGCCTTAGTGCGATCTGGCTGGTGCTTGTGCTATAAAGCTCAGTGTGTACTTATCACCACACACAGTCACATAAATTCCTTGTGGACAATTCTTCCCTTCCCAAATTTTTGTGCTTTAAACTCCCAACAATGACAACAACAACTAAACTTAGCTTCATACTTTTGTTTTTAATTACTTCTCATTTCATTTTCATGTTCTTTATCTCACATAAAGGCATACAAATAAGGAGAGAATTCCATGCTAATATTGTAAGTGAAACACATACTTTTTCAGAGAAAAGTTGTGAAAAAAATCTTTCACTTTATTTTGTTCAGTTTCACCATGCTCTTAGCTACCCTCATTTTTACATCAAAAAGCGTGTGCTGAGAACTCATCATATTTCTGTGATCTCTGTGCCTGTTTTTCATTTTTGCTGATCTCTAGTTCCTCCCCAATTGATTAATTTAACCTGCAACTCCTACTAGGTTTAATGCCTTCCTAC
Organism: Octodon degus; assembly: GCF_000260255.1. Lineage (NCBI taxonomy): Eukaryota > Metazoa > Chordata > Mammalia > Rodentia > Octodontidae > Octodon > Octodon degus. The sequence continues at coordinate 471,607 of NW_004524583.1, forward strand.
CTCTTATAAAATATATTGATGCTATTAAAAACATTATGCGTTGAGGTTGGGGAGACAGCTCAGTGGTCTAAGAGCCTGCCTGGCAAGCATAAGGACCTGGGTTTGATCCCTGGTACTGCATGCCATGCTGGCCCCTGTGGAGCTGGTCACCAAAACGGGCATGGAGGCACATGCCTGTAATCCCAGTGCTGGGGAAGCTAAGACAGAAGGATCACTATGAGTCCAAGCTCTGTAGTGAGATCCTGTACCAAATAAATAAATAAAAATATTTTAAAAACTTATTTGTTGAATT
>NW_004524583.1:471998-485017 GCF_000260255.1 Octodon degus
TTCTTCCATTTGATTGCTACTATGCTGGAAAATACAAATTTTAAATTATTAAACATTGTCATCATGTGGGATGACACTGCACACAGGACACCATATACTAGGTGGCCTACACAACAAACATTTAATTTTCATTTCTGGAGTTGGAAAGCTTAAAATCAAGGTACCTGCCTATTATGGTTTGTATGTGCTTTCCCCCCAAGGCCTCAGGTGCTTGCATGGAAGCACAAGGAAGGTGACTGGATCACGGAAACACTACAGCTGGCGTGGCATTGGGAGGAGTGGCCTGGTGGGAGGAGGCGAGTCATGGAGTGTGTCCTGGAGGGCACACTGCACTTCCCAGTCCCTCCTTTTGCTTTCTGCTTCCTGTCTGCCATGAGTCGAGCACCTTCTCCTCTCCCCAGATCCTTCCACCATGCTGTTGAGTATGCAAGGATTGAAGCTTCTATAATGTGAGTCAAACCAAAACTCTGCTCCTTTAAGTTGTGTATTGGGTATTTTGTGCCAGTGATTAGAAAAATGACAAAAATACTGCATGCTGTTATGGTGTCTGTTGAGGACACTTTTCCTATATTGAAAATCACTGTTCTGTCTTCCCTTGTCTAAGATAGAAATATCTTGTGTGTTTTATAAGGCCACTAATTCCATTAATGAAATCTCTTTTTTAGTTTCCAAAAAACCCAACCTCCTGATAGGATCATGTTAAGGGTTAGAAATCCAACACAGAATTCTAAAAGACACAAGTGATTGGTCTTTAAATTATCTCATTATGTAATCTTGCTAAATTCACTTATTTTTAGTAGATAGATTATAGGTTTATTTTAAAAAATCCTGTTTTGATTCATTAATCTTTTTATTGTTTTTTAGATCTCAATTTTCTTAATTTCTGCTCTGACCTTTACAATTTTCTTCCTTGTACCACATTTGGATTAGGATTGTTCTTATATTTCTAGGATCTTGAAGTGTATCATTAGGTTTATTTATTGGGGGCAATTCTGTTTTTCTGATGTGGGCATTCATAGTTATAAAATTCTCTTTTAGAACTGCTTTCATTGTATATCATAGGTTCTTGTATTTTGTACTTGCATTATTGTTTGACTTTAGTGTTTGGATTCTTCTTTTGTTTTTTATTACCTGTTGATTATTCAAGGCTATATTATTTAATGTGCATGTGTTTACATAATTTCTGTGGTTTATCTTATTGATTTCTAGCTTTATTGTAGTATTATCTGATAATCTGAATGGTATTTTTTCGTAATTATTTAAGCAAGCTTTTTGTCTTGCATGTGGTCTGTCTTGGTGGAAGCACCATGTGTCCCTAAGAATGTATATTCTGCTCTTGATGAGTTGAATACTCTTATGATACTTATTAAATCAATTTGTTCAAAGGTGTAGTTCAACTCTAATATTTGTTGATTTTTGTCTAATTTATTTGCCTATTTGTAAAAGTGAGCTGTTTATATCCTCCACTATGCTTTTGTTGATGCTTGTCTGATCTTTTATGTCAAGTAATGTTTGTTTTATGAAATTGGGTTCATCAGTATTTGATGCATATATATTTCCATTTGTTACTTCTTCCTATTGAATTGTTTTATTTACCAGTATGTATTGACCTTCTCTGTCTCTTGTCAATATTTAATTGAATTGAAAAAGGCCCTGTCAATTTATAATTTGATGAGTTTTTCTCGTGAAAGCTTGCTGAATTTTGTTGAATGACTTTTTAAATCTATTAAAATGATCATAGGTTTTCTTCATTTTTAAGTACCTCATGTTACATGTTACATGTTATATTGATTGATTTTTTAACGATAAACTCATTTTATATTCTTGAATATATTCTGTGTGGCTGTATCCTTCAGTTTATTCTTTACTGCACTTGCTTTGCTTAGATTTTGTTAAAGGATTTTTGTGTCTACGTTGCTTAGGAATATTGACCTACACTTTCTGCCCCTACTTTCCTATCTACTCTTTGTTCATTTTGAAATACTTTTGTTAGTTTTTTTATATTTAGGATATGTTTATCTCATAAAACAAATTGGGATACTTTTTTTTTTTACTATGTTCTGATGGGGTTATGTAAGATTTTTTTTTTCTAACTATATAATAAAATCCACTGATATAACTAGTAGGCCCCTTGGCCTAGAATTTTATCTAGGAAAGCTTTGATAACTTATTTAATTTCTTTGATATTTATAGACCTTTTCAAATTTTTCATTTCATCTTGTGTTTGTATTGATTAATTGTATTTTTTCAAAGAATTTGTTCACTCATTTAAGATGTCAATTTTTTTGTAAGAAGCTATCCATTTCATTTGATTATTATCCTTTTAATATGTGTGAGATCTGTGAGGTCAAATTCTTTTTCAGTTCTTATGCTGATAATTTCTATACTTTATGACTATAACTTTATCAGTTTGTTAATCTCTCTCAAGAATAAACTTTTGACCTTGAAAGTTTCTCTGTTGTTTACTTGTTTTATTTCATATGTATTTTCTCTTCTGTTAGTTTATTCTCCTGAGTATTTTTTGTTTATGTTATTCTCCTTTTACTAGTTTTATAAGTCCTAAATTTAGTTCATTTTTTTACTTTGTTTTTTTTTTCTAAAATAAGCATTTAATATGATAAATTTTCCTCTACTGCTTTAACTGCATCCATAAATTTTAATGCTTTATCATTCTATTGAAAATAGTTTCTCTTCTGCAGCTTTAAGGTATAATTGATTAATTCTTATTAATTATAGATGTTTATAGTGTACAAAATGATGTTTTAATGTGTATCATTATGAAAAGATTAAATCCAGCTAATTATCATATCCATCATCTCACATATTTACTTGTGTTTTTGTTTTGAGAAATTTAAGATCTACTTAGTGGTTTCCAAGTATGTAACCCATTAATATTAACTATCCTTATCATCATTTGTAATGGGCCTTGAGAACTTTTCTATCCTAACTGAGGCATCTAGAATAGTTTATAGTTGCTCTTATACTTTCTTCTTTGACTTATAAGCTCTTGACAAGTCTGCTGTGCTGTTTCATTTCCAAATTTGAGGATTTTCCAGATCTCTCAGTAATGATTTCTAGTGTAATATAATTATATTAAAAGCGATAGTCTGTATAATTTTAATAATTTTAGTAATAAGACCTATTACACCACAATATTTTTCCATATTAGTAAATATACCATATTCGCTTGAAGAACATGTCTTTACACAGGCAAGATATACAGTTCTATAAAAAACTTGATTAAAATGGTAGTATTATTTAGATCTATCTTTATTAATAAACACCAAAAACATTCCTCACAGAACTAAAAAAAAAAATTCCAAAAATTTATATGGCACCAAACAGACCCATAGTAGTAGCAAAAGTAATACTTGATAACCAGAGCAAAGTGGGAGGCATCACAATCCTGGGTTTGAAGTTACATTACAAAGACACAGTGATTAAAAAACAGTATGACACAGAAACACAATGGATGGGCTAGAGAGATAGCTCAGTGGAATAAGTGCTTGCCTGGCAAGCACCAGATTCTGAGTTTGATCCCTGGTACCACCAATAAATAAATAAACAAATTAGAAAAGAAAAAAAATGGAACAGAATAGAGGTTTCAGAAACAACCCCAGGCACATTATGTCATCTGATCTTCGCCAAGGAGGCCAAAGGCATAAGCTTAAGGAAAGACAGCCTTGTTGATTCAGAATGCTGGGAAAACTGATTACTCACAAGCAGATTAAATCTAGACCCATGTCTCTCACTATGTACTAAGGTAACATGAAAATGGACCAAAAATATTAAAATAGAAACACAACCTATGGGAAGATAAAATAGCAAAACTTGGAAGCATAGACACAGGTAAGACTATCAAAATGGAACCCAAATTTGCACAAGTAACATGAAAATCAACAAATAAGATTATATTAAATTAAAAAGCTTCTACTCAGCAAAATAAATAACCAAAAATTGAAGAGGCAATCTGCAGAGTAAAAAAAAATTGCCATCAACTCTTCAGATGGAGAACCAGTATCTAGAATATAATATATGAAGAATTCAAAAAATCAGAACACCCCTAAAACAAAAGGCCTAATAAAAAATGAACAACTGAAATGAAGAGACACTTCTCATAAGTACAAAGGTCAAATAAGTGCATGAAGAAGTGCTCAACTTTTCTGGCCATCAGTGAAATGTAAATTAACATTGAGATTCCATGTTACCTCAGAAAGAAATCAGATAACAACTGGAAAGCTTAAAGGAAAATGACAAACTTCTACATTGTTTGGGGATATAAATTGTTATAACCACTATGGAAATAAGTTTGGAGATTCCTCAAAAAACTAAAATTGGAGCAGCTTGTAGATCTTTTGTGAGTGTCAGCCATCTAGATGACTCACGACAATGTAGTAATTATTGTGACTGTCCTACTAACTTGTTTTGAAACTGTCTCATTGATATTTATTTCTCATTAAAATTAATAAAACATTTTTAAAAACTAAAATTGGAAATTCTACTTGACCCAGCCATTCCCATGTAGGTACCTTCACAAAGCAATTAAGGTCATCATACTCCAGTGTCAATGCATGCCTATGTCCATAGCAGCACAACTCATGTTAGCCAAAGCTTGGAAGTTTATATCAACAAAGAGATGAGTGCATAAAAGATGTGGTATCAATGCCCAATAGAATAATATACTGCCATAACAAAGGATACATTTGAACCAGCTGTAGGAAAATGGATGCACCTTGAGACCATAATCTTAGGTGAAACAAACCAGATATACCAGCTTAAATGTCATATGGCTTTTCTTATGCAAAAATCCCAAAGGATATGTCATTTGAACAACAAAAGACAATAGAAAATAGGGAGATAGATCTTTTGCAAATGATAAAAAACATTTAGAGATGGAAGAAGCAGCAGGAGAGGACAAGAAATAAAAATAATTAAGGTATGTTATGTGTATGTATATATCCCAACAATGAATGTAACACTTATGCAAACATGTACTAATGAATAAATAACCAGTTGTGATACATAGCATGGCATTCATTCTACATTATGCCCTATTTATGAAGGAGAAAAGGAGGAGAAAAGTATCTTTTACCTGTGTGCCTGCTGTTTAAACTACTTTTTTATAAAATATCAAAATTGTATGTATATGCTTCATAATTATTAATGATTGAGAGAGTTATGCTAAATTACATATGCCTGTTAACAAAAATATCAAAAGTGGTATCTTAGAAATAAAATGTCCAAACTGCAAACATTAATGTAGATATTATGTACAGCAAACATGTATGAATTAAACAATGAAATAAAGGAAATGACATAAAGATACAGATTTTTGTCAATCTGGTGGGAAGAAACATAGTGAAATCAGAAGGAATTATGTTAGATTTACATATTATGGGACATGTTTAGGAAGAAAAATAATCTATCATCACTGGGCCCCAAGCATGTGAGGCATGTGAACTTGCCTCATGGAAGTTCATTTTTATAATTTAAGAAAGACTGTTAGGTAGAAATCATTATTTTCATTTCTTAAATTATCAGGTTCCTGAGGTTGCAGAAGTTGGTTGAGACAATGGTTTGTGTTTAACAACCAATTTGGTATGTGAGAACTTTATATATCATTTTCCTCACAATATAATCATGGGATAGGTCTTAGCAATGATACATGTAGTTAAGCAATGATATATGGAGTGAAAAATCCTGCTTAAGTTTTGATCACTATTGAGTTACCACAGTAGGAGACTTCACCTAGTCATACAGATTTCTAAGTAAAGGGTAAACCTTGTTTTAAGAGACTGAGATGTTAGAATTGTTTATAATTGTATGAAAGTGTAATATTCTGATTAGAACCAAGGAGGAGCTGAAACTTGAACTCAGTTCTGTTAAGTTCAGTACTACCTCTTCTCTTTCACCCAAAGACATAGGCATTAGGATGAGTCTAGTAGGAGCCAGAGACAAAGACTAAGGAAATACTTGGTAAGGTCAAGTAAGAACATGAAAGGATTTGTAAATAAGACATTTTTATTTATTCATTTAGTAATTTGAGAAATAGTTTTGGGGTACCCACTGTGTGTCCAGCATTAGGAATACATAACACAAACAAAATCTTAGAAATGACTTTGACTCTTTTAAGTTGTCAGGGATAGGGAGAAACACTAGCACACATTTAAGGCAGACTCTAGTGCCTAGAAATCCCAAATCAAGCCTGAGTCATGGATTCTGTTATGCCAACTGATCTGCCATCCAACATTATGTTTTCCCCTCTGATTTCCTGTGATATTTTTATCACTGTGATTAGCTGTGATTAGAGGTTAGCCTAGGATAGTTTTGTAGAAAACCCTGCTCCTTGAAGGCCTGATTAATCCAAATTAGCATTCTCTCCTCAAATTATAACAATACAGCTCAAATATTAGAGAGGGCTGGAAAAGGTTCCCAGGAGATAATAGTTTTCACTTAGATGAGGCAGAGAAGATGGGTAGAGTTGTAATTTCACTGGGCTCTTTCAGCAGCATCTAACAGATAAGTATCAGACACTTTTAGGGTAAATTTAATTCTTTATTCTGCAAAGGACATTAAGCACAGAAAAAATTAAAAGGGTGATAAAGTTACGAAGCCAGCTGAGGACAAAATTATGAATAGTGCCTCCCACCACATCAGTTCCTCTTCATGCTACTCAGAATGTTATTTTACCTGATGACTATGGAGGCACAGAAGTTTAAAGTAAGCTTATAAAAAATTTTATAGCAATTTGGCATTATCGTGATGTAAAAACAACTGATCATTTTTATAGTACCTGTTATTGATTTAAGCAATATATTGATGACAATTTTGGGGGAGAAGCTCATTCAGTAGATTCCAAAGCAAAGTATGATATTTTGCCAACTTTCCATAGTACCCTGTTGAATGTTTAGATTGATTTAATGTATTTTGGGGAGTAGCCCAAGCACTGGGCAATCCAACACCAGCAAAATGGCATTAGGCCTCTTTCCTCCTCTCCATACATACTTTCTGTCCCCAGAGAAGTGATATCTCTATTCACTGAACTACAGACGTCTTTTATGCCTCCATTCTGGAAAATATTTCATATTATTTTTTTGTAGATATTTTTACACATTTAGCATTTTCTCGGTTATCAGCTCCATGGAGACAGGGTCTTTAAAATCTAATGCATGTAACTATTATTTTGAATAAATATGACACATGGATTATAGTCAAAACATTTTTATCCTCCACTAGTTCTTCAAACTTTATTCAGTAGAAATAGTCTACCTCTGTCTCTGGGTAAGTACCCTGTAGGCCCTGACTATTTTGCTTTATTATGAGTAACAGATTCTACTAAAATAATTACATACACATAGTCATAACTCAGTAATTACTGTATAATTTGCTATTGCTATCCATTTAAAGGCTCAATTGCCCTATCTGTCTGGGTTTTTATGGAAGTTCCCTTATGTAGGCAGAATTCATAAGAGACTAGGTAGGAAAACTCACCATGGTCAGATTCTTTTTGGCCTCTGTAACATTCCATCCTGCAGGGCATGTCAGGACCCCTATTATTAGTCATGGATAGATTAGAGTATATCTTTGTGGCTAGATTCAGGCAGAAAGCAGATCCAGAGGAAAATTTTAGATTTCTTGATGTTTTGGAGAACATAAATTCTAACTTATATGTCTTGCGTTGGGGAAGGTTTAATGAGCCACGAACCATAGCCAAAACCCAAAATAGATGTATTACAATTTCACACATCACTCCTAATTTTTGATCATGGAGATATTACAGCAAGAAAATATACAAATCAGAAGATACTGTCAAGTTATTAGACTCCCATTTAATCATTAATAATAAGTCTGTTCCTTCGTGCTGAATGAGTATGTCTTGCAAGAAAAGGCCACTTAGGTTTTCAGGCTTCAAATTGAATTAACAGGTTCCAAAAGCAGTAGTCTAAGCAAACAGACAGCTCTCTCCTTCCAGGCATCCAGGATAGTTGAGCTAAGAGATAATGTCATCGCCTTCAAGGTCTTAATGTTTCCCCAGTTTACTACCTACGCATTTATTTCTGTTCCAGTTTAAGGTGAACTGCCACAACTTGCTTGGCTTGTAAGCTACCCCAGGGTTTAGTAAGGCACACTTCAGTGGATCTAGGTGGGTCATTGGGCAGTGGGTCACTATCTAGTCCCTTTCCGCTTCTCCTTGGGCACTTGTCCCCTTCTCTGCTTCTCAACTTGCATGAACTAAGCATCTTTGTCACACTGTGCCCTTCCATCATGTTTCTGTTGTGAAACCAGTACATAATAGACAGAATTCCCTGAAATCCTGAGGCAAATTAAACCTTTCTTTTTAAAGTTGTATTGGGTATTGTGCATCCTCAACAGGAAAGCTAACTAATACAGAAAATTGGTACCAGAGAAATGGGTCATCGCTGTGATGGTACCTAGCCATGTGGTTCAGAAGCCTTTAGAAATGGCTGTAGTAAGCATTTGGAAAAATTTGGAGATGTGAACCAAAGAAGCCCTAGAATGGCGTAAGCAGAGCCTGACAGTTGGTTGTGGATAGAGATCAAAGATCAGAAAACTGGTAAGAATGTTGACAAGAAAATCCAGGATCAAGAGGTTTCAGATGGGAGTAAGGAACAAATAAGCAACTGGACTAGGGGTGATGTGTGTTACACTCTGGCAAAATTTTTTATCTACTTTTTGCCCATATCCTGAGACTGTGGGGAGCTGTGAGTGAGAGTGGTGAACTAAGTGATCTGGCAGAGGAAATTCCAAGACAGTGCTATTTGGTTTGTGGCAAATGTACTTCTGGCTGCTTTTAGCCAGATCCATCATGAGAAAAGCAAAGCAGAAAAATTGGAAATGTTTCAATTTTATCCCTGAAAGACATTGTAAAGTTAGGGCTAAAAGAAGAAATGTTGCTGGAAAGATTAGCCACACTAGGGAGAAATTAAACTCAGATGTAGTAGCACATGTCTTAGCTCACCACTCTTGGAGGTTGAGGCAAATGGATCACAAGTTTGAGCCTAGCTTGGGCAATTTAGCAGTTTAATAATTTAGGGAAAATCTGTCTCAAAGTAAAAAAAAAATCAAAAGGGCTGAACTTGTTTCTCAGCATGAAGGCCCTATGTTCAATCCCCGATATAAAAGAAGAAAGATAGATAAGAGAAAGCGAAAAAGAAGATAGGAATGAAGAACAGAAAAGCACTTTGTATAGAGACAAAAAAAGAAAAAAAGAAAGAAATCATGTCTTTATGATATCACATGAATCAGCAGTTCCACCCATGACAGGTTCAAGAGTGCAAAAGTATCAACTTTTCTTTTGAGAAGAGAGTTCCTGGACCATTAGTTGAGAAAGATCTTCTGGTGGAGTTGGTACCCTGGAATTCATTTCACTGTGGCCATTCAGAGACTGTTACAGCCATGGTACAAGGGGGCCTGGCTACTGCTTCCACTGACAACAGATCTTAGCATCATCCATCTGATGCTGGTTTTACCAACATGCAGAGTGCAAGAGTTGTGGGGTGATAAATATGTTTGCCTAGACTTCAAAGGAAAGATTGGAAGGCCAGACAGGAAATCCTAGAGATAACAGTGAGTGAAGCTGTGGGCATGAAACTAAAGGTACATTGGAAACCTTGAGAGGTTGAAGATACTATGAAAGAAGGCCATCCGCTGAGGAACACTTCAGGCTAGGAGCTGAGCAAGACCATGAAAAAGGCTGTGGGGTCTGAAACCAGCTAGGCCACGGAATGGGGCTGCCTGAGGCCTTTGGAGCCCATGTCTCAGTACCATGTATCCTGGATGCCAGATGTGCAGCTACAGAATTTAATGTTAACCTGCCATGTTGAACTCTTGCTTTGGTTTTATCCCCATATTTCTCCCTTTTTGAATGGGAATATTTAACCTGTGCCATTTTATCTTGGGGAGAAGTAACTTGCTCTTTTGAATTTTAGGGATGTTTACAGCTGAGAGTTGGAAGAAATTATTGTGCTTTGGTTGTAGACAGAATAGTTGTATTATGTAGGCAGAAATAGGAACTCGTGTTTACTTAGAGATAAAGTACGGTTTAAAGAGTCTTTGGGTATTAAGATGACAATTAAGGAGGATTATTACTCCATGAATTAGTAAATCACACTTCTGATGAACCTGGGTAAGTTATAAAAGTATGACCTACAGGTAGCTCCCCAAGACAAACTTAAATGAATCTCACTTACCAGCTGAGTTTAGGATCTTTCCACCCAGGAATCTGATCCATATTCATAGAAAGTCTTTGTCTCCTTTGCTGGAGAAAGAATAGTTGCGTTGTCATTCTCTGCCTCCGAAGGTGTAAGAGCAACATGTCTCGATTCATTCCATCTGTGTATTGCTGCAGCTCCTCCATGTCCACTCATTTCTTACACCCAAGTGTGTCTGTTAGTGAGTACAGAGGGATAATCTGTCTATTCTAGTCACCTAAGCCTGGAAAGGAGTTCTGATGCACATGGACAACTTCTACAACTTAATGTTGATGCACATGGACAACTTAATAGACCCTTCAAATTTCCACAGGGCCAGCAAAGCCCCATATGGACATCCCTTAACTAGGTTTTCATTCTCTCCTTCTTGAGTTTATGCTCAGTCCATTCGCCGCTGTCCACAAGTCAGTAAAAACCCAAATGTAGCATCTTTTGCCACTGTTAGGTTCTTCTACCACTCTTGGAAGCAGCATTTAATTTAGCCCACTCAGCTGATTTTTTTCTATCCTAATAGCACCCTCCCAAATAGGATGTTGTCCGTTCACCTTGAGACTGCCGTCTATAAAGTAGGCAGCAGCTCCACATGTCTGTGGTGCTGGAGATTAAACCCAGGGCTTCTTGCAGGCTCATTAATCACTCTATATCTGTCCCACAACCCCAGTGCTCTCAAGTAACACTGGGTACATAGAGAGCTGTATAAGGATACTTTCTAGTTGCTGATAAAATCCAATGGGTCGTCAAACAGTTTCAGCATAAATTCTGGAAGAAAAAGGCTTCTTATCCATGAGTATCTCTTGTATTCCTCAGGTAGCATGATCATAAACAGACCATTTAAATTCTTGCAGAGTGGAAGGTACTGACGAGCCTTTGCAGTCAGCCCCAATCCAGGCTCCACAAAGAGAATTTGTCCAGAGCAGCTCTCTAATTTCTATTCTGTAGTGATATTTTGGTTCCCCTTCAGTAATCCTGACAAATATTGCTTAAAAGTAGATTTACATTCTTTCTATTTTATAATACTTAGCAGGGGAAGTGTCCTAGCTAGATACAGTATCAAGTCTCATAAAAATTTAGGTAAAAGAGCCACAATTTTACATAAATTCTGTTTCATCTTTTTAACTTCTATAATTCTACTGTCTTAGTTTTCTCTTCTTGGTGGGACAAAATACCCAACACCCAACATTAAGGAAGGAAAGATTTATTTAGCTTACAGTTTGTGGAGGTTTTAATCAATATTCAGCTGGCTCCAAGGCAAATTGGCACACGGAAGAGGGCAGCAGTTCCCGGTTGTGGAAAACAGCCAAACAGTAAGAGCAAATGGGCCAAGTAGCAGCAAGAAGGCAACAGAGAGCAAGTCTGTCTCCCTTATGTCACATTTGGACTCCCTGCCCCAGGCTGGGTGCAGCACTCACACCCATAATCCCAGCATTGGACCATGAATTAATCACAAACTAAAAGTCTGTCCTATGACTACATGAGACTTTGAGGGGACAACTAGGCAGAAACCATAACATCTATAGTCTTTATGTTTTATTTTATAGCCTTAAGCACTTTTCCACCACCAGTTCATTTTACTTTTCTGTATAAAAGGATGTGGGTCATCAAAAGGGGCTGAATCAAGAGACCCTGGCTTTTTTGTTGATCTTTACCTTGAGAAATTTGCCTCAACATTGCCCCAAACAATTATTGATCTGCTTTATCATTATAATCCCTGGCTTCTTCCTTTTATCATGTCTTCAAAGTAAGATGAAAACAGCAAGCTTTTGTTTAGAGCCCTTTAATGTTGAAAGACAAGCAAGGTTCTCTTTGGTCCACTTAACTTTTAACAGTGTAATATTCAAACCTCTGTTAATCATGCCAATATTCATTTTATTCATCCTATTTCTTCTTTCTCTTCTTTTCCTCTCCCTACCTCTCCTTCCCTCCTTTTTACTAATCAAGATTGTACCCAAGATCTTTCCATTGAGTTACCTTCTCAGATCTTCAATTTTTTTTATTTTGAGACAGGGTCTTATTAAGTTGCTAAGTTACCCATACTGGGGCTCAAATTTATAATCCTCCTGCCTCAGGCTCCCCAAATGCTTGGAATTGTGGGTGTGCATTACCAATCCTGATTCCTCTTTCTTAATAATCATCTGAAAATTTCCATGTTGCTGAGACAAGTCCCATAATGCTCCCTTTTCCTTTTCCTCTTAGTTAAATCCCCATTAATGGTTTCTTTATTTACCTTATTTCTTAAGAACTTTTAAAAAGTCTCCACCCTTTTGAAATAAGTCCTGTGACTCTTCCCTTTGTGTATTTCCTCTTCCATTGTAAAGTTTGCATTAGCATCTGCAAGATTCATGAGGGGAAGCGGAGGCAACAATTTTGATAAGGTTTCTCTGATCGTAGCTTGATTTTGCAGCGATAGTTACATGGAGTCCCTGTAGAAAAGTAGAAACTTTAATGACACCATTTTCCATGGCCTTGGAAAGGATCTTATTCAGTGTGCAACTGTTTGTCATCACAGAGCCAGGCCCACGTGGTCACACGTAAAGCCTATCAGCCACTTCACTTGGAAGGGTCCATTGGAATTTATAGGAAATGCTGGAAAGCACCCGTCTCCGAGCAGACACACTTTATGCTGGCTTTTATACAGTTCGCTAAACTAGCAGTACCTTCAGGAATAATTTCCCAAATGAATGGATTATGTGTAGTCATCTGTGGTTTATTGTGAATTATATGTCCCATGTCAATACAAAAATGCTCTTCCACTGTGGCATTTACACTACTCTAAAATTAGTTGCATTC
>NW_004524583.1:490884-504207 GCF_000260255.1 Octodon degus
TTTTCTGGGGATTGTATCCAGGACCTTGTGCTTGTCAGGCAGGTGCTTGTGCTACTGCTCAGCCTTGAACTGGGGTAAGAAATAAATTTAAAATTGTATATGCAATATCACATCAGTACAAAGCTATTGCATTAGACTGAGTGGGTTCTCCAAGAAGCTGATACCAAAGATAGGATCAAATATGAAAAGTCTTGATTATGGGAAATTCTTGTGAGAAAAAAGGGGGAAATAAACACACTGTTAAATCACAATGCAAGGTTAATTGTCAGAAATGGAAAGCAGGAAATAGAATGAGTAGAGGAATGCTAGACTTCCACGCACAATAAAGAAAACATGGCAAGGATATTAGAAGAGAGTTCTTAAACCAGAGCAGTTATTATTCAGACGATCTCAATTGTGCTCAGTCATTGGCAGGGAAGTTTGACCTCAGAACAAGTGGGTGAAGCAACAAAGGACCCTATTCAGTTATAGTTCCTGTAATTAGAGACCTTGAAGTGTAATAGACTTCTTTTCCATTTGACCCCACCTCCACCATCTGCCCAAGTCCTCCTGTAAGAAGAATTTCATGGCTTCTGGGCATTTTGCTGAGATTTCAAAGGGCAGATTCATCAAAGCACAAAATTAGAAAACAAAACAATTTGCAAAACAATTGTCAATCCATAAGTTAGTTTTATAGGGAAAGCATATGTAAATGAGATGAACTTATGCAGTGGCATAAATATGCATGCATATAACAAATATAATTCACTAGAGCGGAGGCTGCCAAGATAGCTCAGTGGACCAAGTGCCTACTTAGGCAAGCACAGGGACCAAGCTTCAATCTCTGGCATTACATGCTGCCATGGCCCCACCCTCGATGCACTGAGCCAGCCACTGAGATCAGGGATGGTAGTGCACACTATAATCCCAGTGCTGGGGAGACTGAAAACAGGAGAATCCCTAGGAGTCTGAGATGCATCTATAGACTCATCATTGTGAGACCCTGTTCCAAATATATTTCACTAAAGGGAAAAGTCAGCTCTGTGCTCCTGCTTCCCAAAGATACAAAGAAACAGGATATAAGAATTTGAAAATTTTCTGCCTATGTAGGAGAATAAAAGGGAACATATGTTTACTAGGATCTTGATTTTATACCAGGTACTGAGGTAAGTAGATCACATACAACTTGAAATGTACAATGCTCTTTATGTATCTTATTTAATAATCATAGCATTCTTTCAGGCATTGTAATTCTTCTTTACAAATGAATGAAATTTAAAGCTTGCACAATGTCTCACACCAAGTAAAATTTTAGACAGTCTACTATCAGGAGGGTATGTAGGGAAAGGCCTACTGAAAGCTCCTTGGAATGTGTCTGCATATATCTTGTTTGTTTGTTTTGGTTCTGGGGACCAACTCCAGGGCCTTCAATATACTAAGCATGTCATTTACTACTGAGTAATACATCCCCCCAACCCTGGACATATTATAGCAAGTAAGTTTCTCCCAAAACATCTTTGGTCTTTCAAAGTTTGCAGCTGAGGTTATTACATATCATCTTTTTTGGATCAACTCTATACTCCTCACAGTATGGGATTAAATATTTCAAGGGCTCCTTTTCCTGAAGCATAATTCCACTGGACAGGTCACCTTGTAGACCTCTTGTCCTCTGTCCCTTATTCTTCTTACCCTTGGTTCCTGAGTCCAGTCTCTCTCCATGAATGATTCATCTTTGTGAATGATTCTCTAATTCAGACCATCTTGGATCTGCTCTGTTCTCTGGCTTTATTTTGACAATTATCATGGAGTTTCAATCTCTGAAGAAAAATTTCTCATCAGAAAATAAAAATTTTCAATTTATTTTGCCATTATTGCCTTTTGTAATTACTCCCTATTAATATAAGACTTTTTGATATCTGTCTTTTGCAAATAGATGAATCAAGTTCATCTTTGATTTGAGAATTATTATAGATACAGTTGACTAACCACTTTGCATGTAGCCTCACAGTGGGCTGACATAGTAGATCCAATTCTACGGCACATGAAATTGAAATGTGGAACAGGATTGGTTCTTCGAAAATAGGCACCAGCGTCTCTGAGAAGAAGAGTGGCAGAACCAGGACGGGGTAGAAGAACAAATTAGGTTGTGCGGCAGGCCTCTATAGCTTTAGCCAACTCAGTGGAGAGTGCTGGGCAAATACTGCCCATCTGCATTTCATATCAGGTCACCATAGCCAACTCTTTATTTGGTTTCTCTGTTCCCTTTTTGGATGAAGCTATAATGGGAAACTGTGTCCTTGGACTAGGGGGATCTTAAGCAATGAGACTCTGACAGAAATAATATTCAGAGCTGTCTGCTGGTGGGATTCTCCATAGCGAAGAACAAATCCTGGGATGAGGATCTGTGTGGTGTATCTGTTTCTACTGTGGACCTGGACTATTTTAAAAATCAATGGAAGTTCTATAACTACTAAGTACCAAGGTTTTGATACTGAATATTTTGTGGATCAAAATTTTCTTGCCCTCACTAACTCATAATTGATTTTGAATATCCACTCAAGGGACTTTATCAGAAGCTTCTTTACAGCTTTTTAAAAACAGGTATGTCTGGCCTATGGATCTAGAGCACCTCTGTGAGATTCTGATTCAACTGGTGCAGGTGGTGTCCAGAAATCCTACTTATTTTATAAAAAGTTCTCAGGCTTATTCTAAAGTATAGTCATGTATAAAAATGATTGCTAACTATGACAGAAAGGGAAGGTTATAGAGGACTGAACAGGCTCACAACTTCCTAACTGAGTGGACAGCAAAGGCTTAAATAAAAGAGACAAGTGTTACGATTTTAGGGCTCTAGAAGGTTGAAAACCCTCTAACAAACTTGAGATTTTCTGGGGGCTGAGAGGAAGAACTTCTCTGGGCAGTCCATAGTTATTTAGATTTCAAATAGAGGAGCAGAATACTGAGGAAAACATAGAAACTGAGCAGGACCTGGGGAATCAGTTCAGGGACTTCTCCAAATAATGGATTGTGTTAATTCAGGAGAACTGTTATCTCCAGGAAGGCCTTCACCCCAGGAGAGAGGTGCCTGTGGCTACAATCTTTATCTAGTTAATTGGGTCAGAGCCAGGTGTTCTCAGCTCTGGCCTTGTCCTTTGAGGCCTTAGGGCTTCAACAGACACTACAGACCTCAGCCAGGACCTGTGATCTGCCACCCATCTCCAGACAAGGGGCCTACGCTTTGGACAGACTCACAAGTAAACATAAAAAGCCAACTGGTAAATAGTAAATCATGTTCAGAGCCCCTTCATAGTGGTCTCCGTTAGAAGGTAACCAAATTTGGCAAAAATTCTAATGTTGGATTATATGTCTAGTCCAAGTTATGATATATGGGAAGTTAAAAAAAATCAGAACTAAGACTCATTGCCCTGAGGTTGATATTATCTAACATTACTGGCAATATCTCTTCTTATTTCACAACAGGTTCTCTGATCACCTAGGGGAAGAATCTTACAGAAAGTGTAACTTCAAGATTCACGAAAAAAAAAAAAAAAAGATTCACTAAAGTAACTGAGCTTGTAAGTGAACTCAATAATTTGCCTTCCAAGCAACCCCTGAGATATTTTTAGTGCCAAATATTTGAATATACCAACTTTTATTTTTTTGCCTTTCAACTTAAAACTGGCAATGGGTTTCTGTTCTAAAAATTGTTTTTAATACATAATGTAATCACTTCTAAGATTGAAATAAATTCTTTAAATTATCTCATTTAAAAGAAAATTATACTTTTCATAACCAAACGTTACATGATTATGATGAATTATAAAGATAGAAGCTTAGTTAGTTGGCAAGGCATAAACCTCAAGTAAGGTTGTTACCTGAGCTAACAAAGGTTGTTACTTGTTAGCGAGATAGCAACTTCTGAATCTGGCTTCTTTCAGTTCTTCCTTTTCCTCCTTCCCTTCCTTCCATTTCTTTTCTCTTTTCCTCTCCTTCTCCTCCTTTGCCTCATCCATTTCCTCCTCTTCCTTTTTCCCCTCCTTCTTCTTGTGGCGGTGGCAACTTAACTCTGCGATTTTGCACTAAACTACAACTTCACACACTTCATTTTATTATATTTTGTAGTTTGGGTTTAAACCTGTGATCCTCCTGCCTCAGCCTCCCAGGGTGTTACAATTACATGCATACCCTTCATACCAAGCTTCTTTCAATTTTTCTTTAGTAGAATCAAGATAGGACTCAAATTTGCAAGGTAGGGTTTCATGAGCAGGGGTCTTGGGACTCCAACTGCAGAGAGAACAAGAGCCAAGCATGCTGACAAAAGGATTGTATAGATCCTTTTAAAAGTACATTGGATTGTTATGTGAGGATTTTCTAAATTTTATCAAAATCACATGCACTATTTTATATGAAAAAGAATTCTAGTCAGGTATGGAAACATTTGCCTGTAGCCCTAGCACTCTTGGGGCTGAGGCAGGAGACAAGTTGCAGCCTCACTTGGGAAAGTTAGCATGATGCTGTCTAAAAGCAAAACAAAAACAGTTTTAGGAAGGGTTGAGGATGTAGCTCAGTGCAAAGTTCAGTTCACAGTACTGCGAAGTAAAGTAGCAAACATCAAAACAAAACCAAACAAACTTGCTTTATAATAGTTAACCATAAAGATCTTAAATTCAGATTAATTATTAATATGACTCCTTTCTAGTTTGAGGTGGTATCTTGAGCTCTATGACTTATAATTTATGGGTTTGACCTCTCGTGCCTGTTGAAAAGGAAAAATGGTTCCTGCTTCAGCTGCTCCTAGAAGTTTACCCTTCTTTATGAGCATGGTAAAAGGAAGGAGTTGTATATATGTTTCATAAATGTGTCCTAGTATGTGTACTTGATCAGTTATGAAAATCCTAAGAGGCTGTGTACAGTTCCTCTATATCACCCTATGGGTGGCTAAATGTACAGGTGCTTAACAATAAAAGCTGATGATAAGATGTTGCAATACTCAGTTCTTTATAAGTAAGAATGGTGGCACCTGTTTTTATATTTCCAACCATAGCACCTGTGTATTTGAGTCAGTGACTATGTGGTGACTATTTTCTGCCCGTATGTACTACTAAAGACCACTAAAGATTGGCCTTATCAGACTGAGAGAAAGACTTACAAAGGACAAAGTTATATGTACCACAAATGCAGGTCTCTTATTTGGACTCTCAAAAGGTAGCACGTTTCATTAACTCCTCTGATTATAAGCTAGACCAGTTATTAAAGTGGCTTTGTTAAAGTCCCATGGCAACCCTTAACTATCTCATTTTGTACTTTTCCCTTTATTTCCTTTACTGTTTCTGTGCTACTTCATCCACCTGGTACCTACATAAAAACTGTTGAAGCAAGTTTCCTTTAATCGATATTTCAGATCTCATTTTGGTCAGAACGTTAATATTTAGAAAGAACATGTAGGTACCATGAACCGTGGACCTTGTTCCATTGATGTTCATGTACAGATTAAATGTAGCAGGCTTTCTTTCTTCTGTTGAGGAAACACATCCTGTCACTCATTTTCTCCATAACCTCAGATAACTCTTCATCGCTTTCATGACAATAACTGTTCTCATCTTACTGTGACATGATGTTTTGGGGGAAAATGTCTGAATGCTTTCACATAAAAAGTTTCATAATCACAAGTTATAAGAAGGGGGAAATGTATATTTATTAACCATAGGTACTTTTAGCATGAATTTCCTGACCTTGATTTGATTAAAATCTCCACCTAAAGATTGCAACAATCTAGATTTCTTTAAAGTTTACTGGTTCACTTCACTTTAAAGAAAACCTCAAGGAGGGGCCAGAAGAGGGCAGAGCGGAAGAAGAACTTAAGGACTGAGCAGCTCTGCAGATGAGTGTTTGAAAGTGAACAGCCAGCTTATCAAGAAGCAAAACCACAGAAGCATTGTGTCACATCTCTTAACGAAATCAATCAGTCTCTGCCTACTGTCCTTTCTCACCAACTGTCCTCTTTTCATTGATTTCTCAGATGCTGCCAGGGTAGATAACCTATCTCTGAAGAACTCAGGGAAGGAAGGGCAGCCTTTTGCCTGAGCACTTTTTCCCACATTTGACATGTACAGGGAATGAAGACCTGGCCCACCATGCTTGGAACAAGGAAATTGTTTTGGGTCCTCTTCCTGACCCTACGTCTGGGCCTCCAGAGCATCCATGGTAAGGTTCCTAGTTCCATTGTTTCTGGTTTTGTTTCTCAAGGGGTCACAGAGGCAGTGTTTCCCTTTGCTGAATTTAGTAGGATGGGATGTTTATTCCGAATAGGTAATTGTAGATGAACCCAAGTTGTTAGATTTTCTGCGTGAAAACATGACAAGATGTAAACTAAACAGCAATATCTATTGATCTGTTTAAATAATAAACACTGAATCCATAGGTTGTCCAGTTTTTCTAAAAATATGTGCTCACAGTAAGAAAAGAGGACCGAGTTGATGTTGTAAGTAGTTAAAGTTTAAATTCATGGTTACCAAAAACTCTCTGGGTGGCCTAATGCTGCTGAATGAATACCACATTGTTTGCAAACTTATTCTAGCAAAATGTTGTAGTGTTCATTTGGATGGGACAGGTCTTAGATAATGGGGATTATGTCTATCTCCATGGATACTCTTGAATAATGTTATCTGTGAAGAAGATCTTACCTGTGCTAGTGAGATATATGTCACAAGGCACATGAAGGAGAAAAAAGCTTAGAGATATCAGAGCACTCCTTGATGCCTCTATTTTGATGAAAAGGAATGATTCCTACTTGCTTGACAACAGAACATTGACAACAGTTTGGATCCTACAAAGACACCATTTGATTATAGCTTTATGTAGTCTAAAAGGCAATTGTCGTATTACATTGAGGGCTCTTGTTGCCTTACACTGACATGTTTCAGGGGCAATTTTTGTGTTGTTTTGGTATATGATGAACATGTAAATTTTTCAAAATGCAATAGAATACATATTGCTATTAATCACCCTCACTTTAAGTATACTTTCCCCATCATTCTTGCTTCTTTCTGAAAGCCTTCTTTATTGAGTATTTTACAAGATGTGATCAGCTGCTGCTCAGTGCCATCCTAAAGAAAGGCAGGCTCATGAAAACATTCATCGTGTCCCCATTCACTTTATTCCCAGGACGGGGCCTTGTGGGACTACTTATTCTTTCTAAAAGTCAAAATGATCTTGAAAGGTAAAAGTTTTGAACCAGTTCAGAATGTTTAAGAAATCCAGGCAGCCAAGTCAGTGTAACCAAAGACTTTCCAGAGCTGCTTCTGAAAGGTGGAAGAATGGCAGCATAGCGCATACCTGTGTTTGAAGCAAGAGGAAATATTTTGAAGGGAATTAATGGCAATGTGTCTTTTACTGTAATAATTTCTTTTTAATTTAAAGACTCATGTCACATACATTGTATGAAGGAAAAGGTCAATAGGTGATAAATAGAAGTTTCTGATTCCTTAGTAGTTCTAGTTTTAAACATACTCTCTTATTATCATCCATAAGCATGTATTTGTTAGTTGGTGTGTTTCTATTTCAAATTAGAAAATAGGATCACTGAGGTCTTATAGAATATCATCTTTAGTTCCAGATCTATGTAGCTTGGAATTTGAATCTGTGATTCCAGGATATCACACAACAAGGTACCAAGTAAAATCTCTTGAATCATCCAAGCATGTTTATGTCCATATGTGTTTATTATTTAGTCACCAAGTGCTTCAGTAGTTGCCTTAATTTCACCTTCCATCAGCTACTACTATCACATAGCTACAACTGTACTCATATCAGCCAGAAAGCCTACCAATGTAGATCTAGTATGTGCTATTTTCTGAGACATGCAGAATACTGTCAGTTCTATGCCATGATTGAAGTATGCCAAATCTTCCATTTTTCCTCTCAATGTGTTATCACCTAGTGCTTACAAAAATAGATGGGGCTATTAGAATTAAGTTCATTCACTGGCTTTGCCATTTACTGTGTGATCTGAAATAAGTTTATTATCCTCTTTTATCTTTCCTCATTTGTAAAGCAGAATTAATTATTTTACTTACATTATGGGCTTATAGTGATGCTATCAATGCTTTAAAATGAGTAAAGGGCCTAGCACTATAAGCACGCATGATAAAAGTGGGAATACGTTAATGATAATTTTGTAGGCAGTATTTTCACCAAGAGAGAAGTAAAGTTTAACATTACCATTTAAGATAGGGTCGTTTTTAAACTTTTTATTTCATCTTATTTTCATTTTATGAATATTTTTGCATGTTTAAGGAGTATAATGTGATATTATAATGTATGTATAGCATGGTAGAATGATTAAGTCAAGTGAATTAATAATCCATCATGTCACATGCTTATTGCTTCTTTATGGTGAGAACATTTAAAATCTATACTTTTAACAGTTTTCAGAGAGCACATTAACTATAGCCAGCATATGATGTGACAATAGATCACTGAAACTTATTCCTCCTAACACAAATCTTCTAACATTTCTTTAAGACTTGAGGTTTTAAAATTAGAACGAAGAAGTGAAACACATTGTATAATATATTTAGACTAAAATATAGTGAATCAAAGTATTTGGAGAATGAGGGGGAAAGACTTGGAGTATATCGGCTAGGTGTCTTACGTGGCAGACGCAGTGATTGCAGCATTACCTAGGCCCAACTAAGAATACAGACTGAGATAGAATTGAGGGCTGGGAATGTAGATTAGAGAGAGAATAATTGATGGCATATAAGATGTCCCAAGTTTGACCCTCAGCACTGAAAAAAATCAAACACACACACACACACACACACACACACACACACCAACAAAGAAAAAAAAAATAAGCCAATGAACATTTGATAAAAAGATGGAGCTGATGGCTCCACTCCAAAAATCAAATTAATTATAACATTTATATCTTGGGGATTTCCTATAATTTACATTAATTATTGAATTCTTTACAGTGGTACTTTTTAAAACTACTTAAAGATAATTTTAGAATATTTTCCTCCTACTTCAAAGCAGTGAGAGAACCTTGCGCTCCACCCCTCCCTTAGGAGCAAGGCTGTATCTGTGCCAGGGGTGGAGAAAATGTATTGTGGTCTCCAAATTTTTTGTTGGAGCTTGCTTGCTTTTTGAAGACAGGGTGGGGGGTAAGAAGAGACAGACAGACAGAGTCAGAGAGACAGAGACAGAGAGACAGAAACAGAGGCAGACAGAGAGACAGACAGAGACAGAGACAGAGACAGAGACAGAGACAGAGACAGAGACAGAGAAACAGAGAGACACATACAGAAAGAGAGAGACAGACAGGCAGACAGACAGATGAACAGAAGGCCTGGGAGGGAGGTCTGGAAGGGAGGGAGAGGGAGAGAAAAAGAAGGAGAGGTAAGGAGGAGGAGGAGGACGAGAGAGAGACACACACACAGGAGAGAGAGTAAAATGTCTGGTACATGACTTCTATCTTGATGAAAATAGTAAAAATATCAAAACCTTCTCCTTATATATTGAAGTCCTAGCCTGCAGGTAGAGACAGATCCATCTCTGAGGCCCTGTTCCATTTGTTCTGTTGGACATTCCAGATCCAGGCAGGCAGGAATGTTGCAGTTAATACCAGATCAGCAGTAAAATATATGATTTGGAATAAACAGAGTAGGAAATCTTTGATCAAAGATTAGTGTGATAAAAATAACCCTAACCTAGCCCAGTAAGAGAAGAATACTTAGACCTTGGCTCCTTTGAGAACACAGACATTAGGGCCATACCTCCATTTGGCTCTTGCTTGTGTCCATTTTGTAAATTAATATTATTTATTTATTTATTTATTTATTTGCCTTTCTGTATTTTAGAGAAGGGTCTACAGGGTGTTCAGGGTCTCACTACTAGATTGCACTCATAGTGATTCTCCTGTTTACAGCCTCCCAAGTGCTGGGATTGCAGGCATGTGCCACCACACCCAGTCTCAATCTTGTTTTAGCATGCCCTGGGGGTGGGACTAGCACAGCAGGCCCAGGGATTGAACCCCTGGCCCCTGCACCTCCTTGCAGGCACTTTAATCCACTGAACTATTTGGCCAGCCCTTTTTTAAAAATTAATATGATGGCTCAGCATGATGTATGGATCCATTTTTAAGGCCATATCCCATATCCCATCGAGATTATGCTGTTCCATCAGAAACTGGCCATACCATTGGGCCAGAACAGACACCCTTGGACAGATTGAGCTCTATATCTATTATTCCTTGAAGATCAGGTTTCAAGACATAGCGTGCTTATCAGGTTTATTTTTATGGCTCTACTAATTTGTTCCTGCTGAAACATGTCATGAGAAGGTAGAGACAGAGCTGTGCCTTCTATAAAATGCCAAATACCAGGTGCTGGTATGCACATGCCTGCCATTTACGCAAGTGCCCAAGAGTGCACGCTGCCACCTCAGGATTTCCTGGATTAAGGCATGAACTGATTAACCCCTGTGCTAATTACAGCCTTGCATTGACTCCCTGAACACTGAAGAGCTGTTAAATGTATTGTTGCTTCCTTCATCCTTTCCGAAAATTTTCCTCTATTGTAAGGGGAAAGTCAAAAGCTATTATCTTGCCTCCCTGGGACTTCCTTACTTAATTTTCATCACTTTTGAGTTTTATCTTTATTATTAGAATTCAGAATTGTTGAAAGAAAAGTGTTCATTTGTAATTAGATAAAAAAATTAGATTAACTTTTTGATTATTTTCTTGGAGAAGCAAGATTGAATCTCTAAGGCAACTAACTGCCTGGATTAGTATCTTATGCCTGTCATCTACTAGTTCTGTGACTATAAATTCTGTAAAACACTTAGAGCAGTCACCAGCACACTGTAAACACAGTGTGGTTCATATAATAATGGACCACATCTTTTAGTACAAAATAAATTAGAGTAACAGAACCTGTAAAATGGCACTGGGGCTGGGTGAAGTGGCACACATCTACTGCCTTGGTACTCTGTGAGGTTGAGGCAGGAGGATGACAAGTTTGAGCCTAGTTTGGGCTACTTAGTAACTTACTGAGAACCTCTCTCAAAATAAAAGACAAAAAAAGGAAAAAGAAAAAAAAAAAAAAAGGAACTGGGGGTGTATTTCAGTGGGAAGGCCCTAGGTTAAATCCCCAGTGCTAAAAAAGATATTATTGAGAAATGATCTTTCACTTGAGGTTGATAAGATTTTTATAAATAACTTTGGGTGTTATACCATCTCCACCTGTCACCAAGGCAGGATGATATCTATGTTCTCGCTACACAGCTCAGACTTGTAGAGATCCTCTTATGAATGTGTCAGCCTCCTCAGAACTGGGATTATAGGCATGCACCATCACAGCTGGTTTCAGAGCTGGCATAGTGCACCCGGGTTTCCAGGCCAGCAGGGCATGTGGTACTAGGGGTCGAACCCCAGTCTTTGCACTAGCCAGGTAGGTGCTTAAACTTCCTAGCTATCTCTCAAGCCCTACGTAGGCAATTTCTAATGTCATTTGAAGGTTAAACAACTTGGTTTTATATTGTATCAAGTAATTATATGTAATTTTCAAATATTCTCAATTTTCTTATCTTGAGATTAATTCAATGTTATGCACTTTTCCCATATAGTCATGATTTACATGTTTATCTCTGTGGAGAAACTGGTTTATGCATCTGTATGTATGCATGGAGGGATGTTGGTGTTGCTAAGATCAGAATCTGAACATGTGCTATTTCATATTCCTTCAAAACAAAAGGCAAGGAAATGCTTGAGAGACCCCCTGGGTCAGTGGGGACAGCACAGCTTCAGCCGGCAGATCTCTCCAACTCCTCTTTTCCTTCTCATCAGCTGTATTCTTATGAGCACAGGCTGGGCTCTGCATATATCACAAGCAGCCCACTGTCCAGAAGCTGGCTTCAGAGGGGACTGCAGCATTCAGATTGTAGCTGGGTGGTCATTGCCTTCTTTTATCTTCCTCTATAATATGAGAATAGAAGAATGAATATTGGGGAACAATTAGCAGGGTTTTTTTGTTTGTTTGTTTGTTTTTGCAGAACTGGGGATTGAACTCAGGCCCTTGCACTTGTCAGGGAAGTGCTTATTCCACTGAGCCATCTTCCCAGCCCTGTTGGCAGCTTTTATCCACATAGGAATGGCGAAGCATATCTTGGGCTTGAAAAAATGCTAGGGGATCTCAGTGAATCTCTGTGTCCAAGTATATTAGGGATATGAAGAAACATCTAGAGAGGAAACTCTTGTTGCTTTCTCATGAAATCTCAGTCTCTCACTGATGCTAGCTTTTAAGGTTGGCCTTTGTGAAAGTGCTATAGCCTAAGTGAAGGATTAGCATCACAGAAGATGGTGCACACTCGGACCAGGCAATCAATGTCTCTCTAGAAGTACCTTCTATGTTGTTCCTTAGGATTTGCTACATTGGCCCAAACTTTCGGCTGCTCATTAGAGATAACTGCACATTGATCAGTGAACACCCCACTGGAAACCTGGCCTCGTCACATACAGTGGACAGGGCTCAATGAAACAGAGTCTCCTGGTGGAGGTTGCATTGTCTCAGAGATACGTGACTTCTTTGGCTGGGGAGGCAGAGACAATGACCAAAGGAGTGACCATGAAGTAACGTTTATCATTTGAAGATGTAAAGAAGTGCTACAAGCAAGCTTGGAAAAGTAATTACAGTCAAAACTTTTTGCTTCCTAGTTTTGACCATGTCAAGCCTTGCTGGCTAGTAGGATTCTGTAAGAATTCCTTTTGTATAAAGAAGAACATCTTTATATAAGATGTGATACATTTGCCCAATGTGTATAGAAGCCTTTGTACACTGCTGTTGATCCCCATGAAAGCAGGTGAGAATAACTTTTCAGAGCAGAGGCACATGGGGAGATGTTGGGGTTTTCATCTTGTCCGTGCCATTGATAGAATTGGTGTTATTAAATTTTCACTCAAATACTATGCTGCTTTCCTAAATTAATCCTATCAAAAATAATACTGACCTTCTTTGTTATTCAGTATAAGCCAACCATCATACTAAAAACTTTTCAAATTCATTCTTATTCATAACAACATTGTTGGAAAACTGTCTCACTGTGAAAGTTAATTCTTTCTAGTTCCATTTCTTTTTTATATTAACTTTATGGAGAAAGAAATAGCAATGAGACAGTTTCAAAACAGGTTAGTAGGACAGTTACAATAATTAATACATTACATATTATTGTCTTTGTAGTACAAGATGCAGACATTGTGATATCTTGTCTAAACACTACTAGTCCAAAACTTTCTTCTCATTGAACTAAGAAAAAGTAGCTGTATATCTATGCTATATATATATA
>NW_004524583.1:504307-505311 GCF_000260255.1 Octodon degus
ACAATTATCAATACACCTATATCAAAATGTATAGGAACTTCTTCCCACCACCAAGTGGGCAATTCTGCAGGGAAAAACCAATGGGATATTTTTCTAATTCAACTTAATTCTGACACTAGGTGCCAAGAGATAGTGTCAGATTCTACATGTTAGCTACTCAGTCCCCAAGACTGTCCCCCTCCTCCTTAGATGGACTTGTAAGCCCCAGCTTGTGAGATGTGTTTCTGAATGGGATTCTCATAGTCTCCTACCTTGGTTTAATTAATTTCCTTGAGTGGTTCAGAGAGTTCAAGGGAATATTTACATTCACCCATATATTATAAATGCTATTGCAAAGGATAAAACAAAGTGATACATAGGGTGAAGTATAGGGTAAAGGGAAGAGAGTCCGCACCTTCTCTGAGTGTGCCACCCTCCAGTACATCCATGGGTTTGGCTATCCAGAAACTTTCCCAACCCTGTCCTTTTGACATTTATAAGGACTTCAATACATAGGAATGATGGCTGGAAGACTAGGCAGGGAAAACTCAGCAAGACCTGTCTATTCAGATTCTTCTTGGGCTCTCTGGGTAGAATTTCTTTCTGAAAGATCTGAGGCAGAACCAATGGGGTGAGGAGCACTTTGTCATCTGTTTATTTGTCACTGTAAATATCATGCATTTTTATTTTTACTATATTGTTGTCCATATTTTGATACAAAGATTTAGCAAGATTGATGAAGTCTCTTATCTGCCACTACCATCTTCCCTCAATAAATAATGAACTCTTAAGTCATCTCATGATTATAAGGTTCTAAAAATATATATTGCTCCTTTTAGCAAGTCTCTTGCAGAGGGAGGAAGTTTTATTCTTTCAGTTATTTCTCTGTTTCTTTTGTTAACAGTATTAAAAATATGTTGATTTTCTTTTTGAACTTTGTGTCATCTTTTATCTTTATATGAATATTTTCTTATGTATAAATAATATGTTTGTGAGGGCCTTACTTTTTAAAAATAATTTTATTG
>NW_004524583.1:511051-522757 GCF_000260255.1 Octodon degus
TATATATAATTTTTTTCACTACAAAATGGTCCTTCATTTATGTCTCCCTTTTTTGTTTACTTTTGTCAGAGATGGGTGTTCCATTGCCATTCATATACTGTAGGTGCATGAATTCAGCAAAGTAATCCAATATAGTCCAGTAGTCTATAATAATAGTGGGTTATCCGTATAAAAATATGGACTGCTTCATAAATTTGTGGGTCATCCTTGTACACGGGTCATGCTAATCGTCTCTGTGTCATTCCAATTTTAGTATATGTGCTGCTGAAGTGAGCACTCTAGTTCCATTTCTTATTAAGTGAACTTTTCATCAGATGAGTGAGTGAGTGTGTGTGTGTGTGTGTGTGTGAATGTATGCGTGAGCACATATTTGTATGTGTTTAGAGAGATGCCTAGCTCTGTCTAAAGAAAATATGCAAGAGAATTATCCTTCAGAGAATGATGTGCAATATCTACTGTCACATGCCATCTTGGGTCTGTGATCTGCATTACACTACATGTGGTCAAGTGCACGTATTGAGTGTACTCTGATTTCACAGCAAGCTCAGTTTTCTTTGTATCCCACAGAGTCATCTTTAAAGTACCAGTGACTACCTTTTACAATTAGAGTTCTGATTTTTAACATATCTATGTGTGCATTGTACCTACTCAAATGTCTGCAAGCATTTCTAAACACTTTTGGGAACATCTGTCTTATGAAGTGGGTTCAGTGCCCACAGAGCTAAAGTAGAATATTTAATCAATGCCTTGTGGCACCACATTTCTGATTCTGGGAATGCAATTCATCTGGCTCCTAATGGGAAGCCATTGGGCTTTTTGTTGCTCTATGTGTGGTTTCCTCATGGTGTCTGATTTGATATCCTGCATGGATCTTTGTGGTTACAAGGCTACCATTGCTGTGCACAGATTTGCCGCCACTCTGCATGAGCCACAGCTTAGTCATGGCACAATGAAACTCCACTTTGTGAGGGAAGAAATTATTTTGCTTCCCTACACCATCTCAGCCTTCTAAAGTAGGCAGAACACAGCACCCACATTGTCTGGAGCCTTTTTCTTTCAAGGTGGGAAGCCTTCTCTCTGCAACCTCTTCAGCATGAATCTGAAGTATTTCTTTTAATCTGTGATATTCTCTGAGAGAAGCTAGAATCTTGGCTGAGGTGACCGAAAATTATCAATATATTATTATATCTTCAGTAATCATTTTAGTTTTCCAAATTATTGTTCACATTTCATTTCCATCTCTAACACTATCATCTCTAACACTATGAATTAGGTCATTCATATCTTTCAATGAATGTAAACACTATAGGCTTTACACATATTTGTAAGAATATTTTAGTGGAGGGATAGGGAAACTCACTAGGGACATTCCTTACACTAATAGTTATAATCAAGATACATAGTCTTTAAAAAAATAATGTTATCTTACAGAAGGATTAGGATTACAATGCTATTGTTTAAAGCTACAATGTTTCACAAAAATCTACTGCCTCTAGCTACTGGTAGGACTTACATCCTTACTCAATTGGAAGCTCCTAGACTATGCAGTTGTTTATGGCTGGTATCCCTTTCTGGCTGACTGCTTGGAAACAGTGTTACAATGAAACAACATTTGTTGACTATTTTGAGTATCAACCCAGAGTGTGCAGAAATCAGTCCTTTCCATAGTGGATACTTACAAAGCTTAGTTTTTCTTCAGTGGTTATGACTTAACTGCTGCAGGGTAGTTGGATATGTCCATGTTTTTCATCTCAGTGCCTATTAGATGACCTCTCGAAGGGCTGATCTGTGTCTTCACAGTGGCCCTTAACACATAAAAACAGATATGAAGAAGGTATTCTTTGCTTCATGAACTTTTCTTTTTCAGTCTCAGAACAAATAATGCTTTCTCACCTTCATATATTTCAGGGTTTGGTTTTGTTTGTTTGTTGGAGTCAGGGTCTTCTTACATAATTCAAACTGGTCTTAAACTCACTATGTAGCCCAGGCTGACCTTGAACTCACAATGATCCTCCTGCCTCAGTGTCCTGAGTGCTGGGATTACAGGTGTAATTTACCACACCCAGCACCTTCATACTTCCGCAAAGTTATCTCCCTCTTCAGAGCCAGGTATCACTCAATCAAGGAAGTGGTAGACCAGACAGAAAACAAATACCTAACCCAGGGGTATTTGTAATAATGTGATGCATGTCACACTGAGTAGTGTAGGGGATTTTTTAGGGAGTAGGAATGCTGTTAACATGGGAAGATGACTCAGTTTTCCTGGAGGTGGGTCTGTGGTAAGAGATTCCTTCTCCTCCATTAAGCATTTCTTGATTGATCTAGCCAGAAGGGCTCTCTTTCTCTTGAGAATATGGAAACTCTCATGTTTGATAAAATGAAGTAAATATCTACTTACAAAAGTGAAGCATGGTACAAGACATTTTCTACCTACTCTTTGCACTAGAAACTGTCATATTCCTAAACTGGCCTGGACAGCACAATGTCTATATGCCTGGGTGTGGACAACAGGGGGACATATTGTCTGTACTATCTACTTTCAATTATTACCATGTCCTACCTATTCTGAATGTTTGTGATAAAATATAGCCCTTCCCCAAATATTTTTGGTCTAGGTTCTAAATGATTTGTGTTACTGTTGAGTTTTAATAATTTGTATGTAAGCTTTGTGCTAACATATTTTAGTACATATCCCTTAATAAAATTATATTCTATATACATGTTAACTCAGAGAAATTCCTGGTTGCAGCATCTCTGTTAGTCACGAACACATATGCATGTAGCTACTTTTATTTGTTTGGAGAATAAATTCATCACGTTCAGAATCACTGGAGTTTATCCCCTGGATGTGTGGTACTATATATTTCTATATTCAAGAAGTCCTTTTTTTATGTATTTGGTACAGCATCTCACTACACAGTTTGGACTTATAGTGATCCTCCTGTTTTCAGCCTCCCCAGTGCTGGGATTACAGGTATGTGCCATTATGCCGTCTCAATGGCCTGCTCAGCACGCCAAGGGGTTGGCGATTAGGGGCAATGGCACAGCATGTGGTGCCAGGGATCAAACTTTGGTCCCTGTGCTTGCCTAAGCAGGTGCTTAGTCCACTGAGCTATCTCACTGGCCCTGAAGTCCATTTTAAATAAAAAAATAACAACACAATGATTATAGAGGCAAGAGGTACATCAGAAACTTTTCTTTCTGTCTTTGTGTGCAGCTGTGTTGGAATTTATTTGTCTTTAATGTTTAAAACAATAGAACAGAGAACAGGTTATGGGTTGCAATATTTTTACCTGGAAACTTAGTTCACACATGGAGTATTTTATTGGTTGATATTATTTTTAAAGACTTCATGGTTTTAAAATTGCAGAGTGAATTAAGTAAACTTTACATTAGTGGTACAATTTAGTAGTTGCCCTAATTATAATATGTAGAATTTTAGTTTTAATAAAGATTCACTTGTTAGTTTAATAAAATTCACCTATGAGTTAGTGGATAATTATTTTTATAAACTACTGTATCACACTGTATCATACTGCTTCAAAGTGTATACCATTCAAATTACTAAGTAGCTGTGCATTTTCCTTTTTGTATTCTGGTACTTTTCAAATGTTTATTAATTTTCACATTTGTATATATAAAATTTAATGCAAGAAAATGTTTTCTAGCCATTTCAAGAAGTCTTTTTTTCCCCACCTTATGATTGTTTCTGAAAATAATTTTCAATATGGAGGCAGGGGTTGCTCAAAGGTACATCCTGGGTCTCACACACCAGGCCATAGAATATCCATGCCATACATATGCAGGGTTGTCTTAAGAATTTATAAAACAAAGCTTTCTAATCTATAGTGACATGAAAACAGATATTCATCATATAAAAATAAGTAGTTGAGGTTTTTTCCTTTGTAAAGATTACTTTTGGCATTGAAAATTCCCTACTGTCAGATATGAATGTTGAAGCAAACAGCGGGAGAAATAATGAAGGGGAGCTGGTAACTGAGCCACAACCGAAACAACTGATTTTCATCCCTTATCAGAACATGTTTGATACAATTCTCTTGGGTCCTGAGTGTTACAGGACGGATGTACGTAACTCAGACAGGCAGAAAAACTTGTTAATGCACTTGTCAGATGGAAAGCTATAATTGTGCCACTTGATTCACTGAATCATCCTTGCAAACATTGGTTGTAGTTTCTGAGAGACAGGAAGTGTAACATCTTGTTTGTGCACAGAGGGAATACCCTGATGGCTTTTTAATGCCTGCAAGCATTATTGACTATGTACTCTTTCAATAAAGAAAAATCCCTGTGCCGGCTGGTGAGTCAATCATCTGTGTCATGCTGATTAGAATGTTGAAGAACTACAATGGTGTTTCCATAGCCACTCTCCAACTCAGGGGGACCGCTCCTGAGACCAGGCTGCTCTTCCCTCTGCCCCTCATCAGCTGTGTGCACTCCTCCCACGCATGTGATTTCAGGACACCGAAGAGAAGACACGGTTTATTGTGCTACTAGCCTCAGCTAATAGTTCTTTGCCTCAATAGTAGAGCAACATTTTATAGTCAGGATAGAAATTTTGAACCACACATGGCTTTACACTGCAAGTCACACTTTGAAGAAAGTGAAATTGTGTGTTTGTGTGTTAGGAGTGATGGGAAAGAAGTTCAGCACTTTTGTTTCACTCCTTTACCTTAAATTGAAGAAATTCAGTGCTGTTGAAATTGTATGACTATCCTAAATTCAAGCAATGTATTAGCCATCAAGGGAGTACTCTCATTTTTAGCCATTTCCATGACTTTATAAATGTCCTCAACATTTCATATTACATTTTCTCACGGTGGACAGGAAAAGTTAAATTTTTCCCACCCCTGGTATTTATTACATTTATTCTGAAACAGCCAGTGGTTTTGTATCTCCTGCAGAAGACCATGTATCAGTTCCTTGAATTAACCATGAGAGTTTTCTGGACTGAAAGCCTTTGTTTTACATTGCTTTCATTCCTAAAATCTCCTTTTGGGCATGGTGACACACACCTGCAACCCCAACACTTGGAGGATGAGGCAGGAGGATTGCAGTGAGTTCTAGGCCTGTCTGGAACTGCAGTGAGTTCTCATATAGGTGCAAGGTAGGTCTGAAGTACATAGTGAGATCCTATCTGAAGAGAGAGAGAGAGAGAGAGAGAGAGAAAAGAAAAACCTGTCCCATGTCAACTCTCTGATTATAAATGCAGTGCTTGGTCCCCGAGGTTCAGCTCAAAAACAAACTTCCCAGGAAAGCTTAGCCCCAAATCCCTGGCTGAGGTTAATCCTATGCATAGCCATTCGAGATGGTTTGTGTATCTTTACAGAGTTATTTTGCCATTCATCATGCAACCTTGTTTCTTTTTAGAAGACAAATCCCCCCCAAAGCAGGTGTCATGTCTTATATTTTCCTATGTCGTCCAACCATCACATACAAGTCTCTAAACACTGGTTTCAGCTCAGGTAAATTTGAAAGGAGAAAAGAATGTTAGATAGAAAGTTTCTTCCAGAAAAGTGACGCCCTTGTTAGGTAATATTTTCTCCCAATTAGAAGGAAGCTTCCTGAAGATTAAATACCATTGTCTATAACTGTCTTATTTTTCATAATTCTGGTATAGTTATAAGCTCCATGATCTAGTGTTGACTTATCCATGAAATTAAAAGGGAAGCTAAGAGGCTATGTCAGGTAACAATGTTTGAGAGCAGGGTTTCACTTGGCCTTTGCCTCCAGTCTCCTTGTTTCTTTTTATCATAAATCTAACCACATCCAGTTATTTATTGCTAGGTACTTCCTTGTAGGTAAACTGTCTTACTCTTTCTGTTCAACTTTTTGAATACTTAATCACTATAATTTAGTTTTTGATTTGCTTTCATTTTTATTTTGAATTTTTGAAAGCAACTGAAACAGGAAGTCTTAAAGTAAACTTGTTTGAGAACTCACATAGTTTTCAATAAGTAATCAGAGGTTGGTAACGTTTTCTGCAGGTCTCTAAGTCTTTATCTGGCTCCTAGAAATTAAATTATACTTCAGTTATTTGGAACCTAAGTTGATAAAACATGAATAGTAAGAGATTTGTTAGGTATTAAGAGATACCTAGGAGTGAGAACATTCATAGTGGCAAGGGTATAAAATTAGAGCAGCACACTCTTGTAAGTAGAGAGGTATGTGGCACTCAGGGCCAAAACCTGTCCTTATTTATTTATTTTTTAAATTTTAATTTTATGTATTTAACACAGGGTCTTACTATGCAGCTCAGACTCATAGTGACCCTCCTGTTTTCAACCTCTGCAGTAATACTGGGATTACAGGCATGGACCACCACATCTGGGCTCAGTCACCAGCTCAGCATGCTGGATCAAACCCTGGTCCCTGTGCTCTGCCTAAGCAGGGGCTTTATTCTGCTGGGCTGGCTTGCTGGCCTGACAAAACATTTTTTGAAGTAACTTTTCAAATATATTTTTTTTCCTTTAGTTAAACAGATTGCACACTTTTTTGCCTCAAAAATTGAAACACTGAAACAATTTAAGGTCATTAAATATTGGCTTAGTCTTACCACTATGGACATAATTATTGCATTCTTGTAATCCTAGCACTCTGGAAGGCTGACAGTTGGATCATGAATTCAGTTTCTGCTTGAGCAACTTATGAAGACCCTCCCAAAATTAAAATGAATGAATTAGTTAATTAGAATGTTTGAGGATGTAGCTCAATAAGGAAGCCCTGGATTCAATTTCTTAAACAAACAAAAATAAAAGTAGTAATATGAACTAATGGTTAATAAAATATAGAGTAATGAGAAGAGTATGCCTTTAAATATTAATTCTCTTAATTATTAGCGTATTACTATAGGCAAGCTCTTTACTTCTTCATTTTCTATAAAGCAAGTTTTTATTATTATATTATTTTTCTTGAGAAAAGTAATTGATTTGATGTTTATATAAGCAAATATTCAAAAGAGTAAATAAAAATATTTTATATACTTCTTATGTAGCAGGCGTTGGGCTAGTGAAGTCTAGTTACTAGAAAATATTATCTAGGAAAATTGTAAAATAATACTTGAGAAATACTTGTCAAGCTATGTTGGAGTGGCATAAAGAGAATCCTTTCAGAAGAACAGATTTTATTTTAATTTCTTTTCATCCTTTAGGGGAGCAGTCCTGTGCTGTACAACTTAACATTAGGAGACAGTCAGAACACACTGTTTCAGCAAGAACATCTTTTCAAATGGAATGCCCTGTGAGATACTGTGGCCACAGACCTAACGTGACTTGGTGCAAGTTGAATGGAACAAACTGTTACCCTTTTGAGGACAACCTTCGCCTATACACGAGTTGGCAAGGAGGGCTCAATAAGTCGATTTTTATGCTACATTTTGAACCAGTGCTTCCAGGTGACAATGGTTCATACCGCTGTTCTGCAAATGTCTCTTCTCATCTCATTAATTCCCACTCAACAACCATCCATGTGACAGGTAAGTTCTTGAAATTTGCAGCATATAATGTGTTTTTTCTCATCACATTTTTAGGGAAAGG
Organism: Octodon degus; assembly: GCF_000260255.1. Taxonomy (NCBI): domain Eukaryota; kingdom Metazoa; phylum Chordata; class Mammalia; order Rodentia; family Octodontidae; genus Octodon; species Octodon degus. The sequence goes on from NW_004524583.1 coordinate 518,605, forward strand.
AAGATCCAGTTTCTCTAATCACTAGGTTAGAGACTGAGCACCCATATTACTCCAGGTCTACCACACACTCACAAATTATGTGCATTAATGTACATATATCTGTATGTATGTGTTTGAGCTGAGTGAAGTAAAGAACACAACATATAATGAAAATTATTGTCTTTAATGATTATGAGCTCCATTTGATAAGTCCAGAGGTGTGTTACTATAACCGGAAAAATAGTACAGCAGCTGCTAGATGAGCCAAAGAAGAATAAATTAAGATTTATTGGAGTTGATAAAAAAGCAGAAGATAACAAGTTATATGAAGGTACTCTTCACAGTTGTCATGGAAACAAAAATTCCCTGGTAAAGAAAAATAATTTGACATGCAGATAAGTGAGGAATATAGAGTTGTACTTAGCAATGATTAAAAAAATCTATGATAAAATCAAGCATATGATAGTCAAGATTCCAGAAATTCAGCCCAAGAACTGACTCTTAAAAGCTGTGAGGAAAAAGAAACAAGTCCCATCAGGAAAGCCCATCATAATCACAACTGTCTTCTCAGCACAAACACTCAAGTCAAGGAGATCTTGGAGTGAAGTATTTCAAGTTCTAAAGGAAAACAAATTTCAACCCAGATTGATGTACCCTGCAATACTATTTTTCAGAACCTATGAAGAAATAAGATACTTCCATGACAAATAGCGTCTGAAGAAATTTATGACCATCAAACCAGCATTCCAAAATGTTTTGAAGGGCATTTTAGAAAGAATAACAAGGGGTACAATTCCATGAATCTCAACAGAAGATATCTACCAGGCAAGACAAACTTTTAAACAAAAGGAAGAGGAAAAAGAGGGGGACCCAATAACAGGAAATTAATATGACAAAGATAAGTCAGTACATACCAGTTACAGCCATCAATGTTAAAGGTCTCACTCATTAAAAGAAACAAACTGACTGAATGGATCAAGCAGCAAGATCCACCAATACACAAGAAACACATTTAATTCAAAAAGAAATTCATGGGCCAGTCAGGTAGCTCAGCAGGCTAAAGCACCTGCTTAGGCAGAATGCAGCAGCTGGGGTTCGATCCCTGGCATGCCGTGTGGGCCCTGCCCCGGGCTGTGCTGAGACATTGTTGAGACGGCGTGGTGGCATGCACCTGTAATCCCAGTTGTTGGGAGGCTGAAAACAGGAGGATCACTATGAGTAGGATCTACATAATGAGACACTGAACACCCTGTAGACCTTGTACCAAATACATAAAAAAAAAAGATGAATTCATAGGCTGAAAGTCAAAAAATGGAAAATAATACTCCATGCAACAAGAATCCAGAAAAAAAGCAGGGGTGGCTATTCTATTTGAGTACAAAGTAGATTTCAAGCCAAGGCTAATTAAGAAAGATAAAGAAGGCCACTATATCCTTGAAAAGGGAGCAATCCAAGAGGAAGAGATAACAATCATAAATATATATGCAACCAATGCACCCAACCATATTAAACAAATATTAATGGGCATGAAAAATCAAATAAACACTAATATAATTCTATTGAGGAATCTCAATACCCTACTGTCTCAAAAAATAGATCAACTAGATAAAAAATCAACAATGAAATATTAAAATTGAACCAAAGTTTTAAACAAATGGTCTTAGTAGATGTCTACAGAGTGTTCCACCCCACAACATCAGAATACACATTCTTCTCAGTTGTACAAGTGTTGATCTCCAAAATAAACTATATACTAGCTCAAAGAACATGTTTAAGTAAGTGCAAAGGAACTGAATTTATCCAATGTACATTGTTAGACCATAGTGCAATGAAATTAGAAATCACTAGCAAAACAATACACAAGAACTTCATAAACACATGGAAAGTAAATAGTACCCTCTTGAACAACAGATGAAAATTAAAGAAGAAATTTGATAGTTTCTACAATAAATGATAATAACAATACAACATACAAGAATTTATGGGACACAATGAAAGCAACTCAAACAGGGAAATTTACAGCAGTGAATATGCATATCAGGAAAACAGAACAAGCACAAATAAACAATGTAATGGTGAATCTCAGACTTCTAGAGAAAAAACAGTAGATTAAGCCAAAAGCTCATATGAGGGATGAAATTATGAAGATCAGAGCAGAAATTAATGCATTGGAGACTAAAAATATAGAATGAATCAATGAATTGAAGAGTTGGTGCTTTGAAAGTTTCAATAAAATTGACATACCCCTATCCAACTTTATCAATAAAAGGAAATAAAAAACCCAAATCCATGAAATTAGGAATGAAAAGGATGAAATCACAATGAACCCTGCAGAAATCCAGATGATCATCTATACCTACTATGAAAACTTGCATTCTATAAGATGGAAAATGCTGGAAAAATGGGCAGATTCTTAGACACATATGGATTACCAAAGATAGATATAAAATTCCTAAATAAACCATTATCAATCAATCAAATCAAAGATGCAATTTAAAACTCACCAACTAAGAAAAGCCTAGGCCCTGACAGATTCACTGCTCAATTCTACAAGAAATTTAGAGAAGACCTAATACCACTACTTCTCAAACTCTTTAAAGAAATTGAAAGGGAAGAAATATTCTGAAATTCATTCCTGGAAGCAAGCATTATACTTGTTCAAAACTGGAGAAAGACCCAAATAAATAAAGAGTATTACAGGTCAAATTCCCTATTGTGCATAGATGCCAAAATCCTCAGTAAGATACTGGCAAAGAAGCAAAGCATTAAGAAGATTATACCCATGACCAAGTAGGACTTATCCAAGGGATGCAGGGATACTGTGACATACATAAATCAACAAATGTAATGCCCCCATATTAACAGAGCCAAGACAAAACCATATGATCATATCAATAGATGCAGAAAAAGTTTTTGAGAAAGTTCAACACTCATTCATGATAAAAATCCTACAGAAAATTGAAATAGAAGGTCTTTACCTCAATCTGATAAGAACCATCTGTAACAAACAAGCATCCAACATTATACTAAATGGACAAAAACTGAAAACTTTCACTCTAAAATCAGAAGCAACTATATTGAATTATTTCACTGAATTCACGCACCTACAATATTTAAACGACAATGGAATACCAACCTCTGACAAAAATAAACACAAAACGGGGATATAAATGAAAGACCATTTTGTATCTGTATATACAAAATAGTTAGGATAGATATACAGCTACTTTCGCTTAAGACAATGAGAATAAAGATTTGTACGAATAGTGTTTGGACAGGATATTATGTCTGCATCTTGTACTATGAATAACTACCACAAAGACAACAATATGTGATGTCCTACTAACTTGTTTTGAAACTGTCTCATTGCTATTTCTTCCTCAATAAAATTAATAAATAAAATAAAATCAGAAGCAAGACAAGGTTTTCCACTTTCTCCATTCTTACTCAATGTAGTTCTGGAAACACTAGCCAGAGCAATTAGACAAGAGAAATAAATAAAAGAAATAATGATAGGAAAGGAAGAAATTAAGTTGTCATTATGTGAAGATGACATGATACTCTACATAGAAGGCCCTCAAAAATCCACTAAAACATTGTTAAATTTAATAAGAAAATTCAGTTTCATAGCTGGACATAAAGTTAACACTCAAAAATCAATAGCCTTCCTATACACAAATAACAAACTCAATTGAGAAAGAAATTGGGAAAACAACATCTCTCATAATTATATCAAAAAAGAGAGAAATATCTAGGAATTAATCCAACAAAGGATGTAAAAGACTTCTACATTGAAAACTATAGTACTCTGAAAAAAGAGATTGAAGATATATCAGAAAATGAAGAGATAACTTTTGTTCTTGGTTAGAAGCACCAATATAGTGAAAATGGCCACACTTCCAAAGCTGTTATACAGATTTAATACAATTCTAATTAAAATTCCAATAGCGTATCTCACAGGATTAGAGAAGACAATCCTAAAATACATTTAGAATAAGACCTAGAATAGGAAAGGCAATTCCAGGCAACAAAGGAAAGACAAGGGACATCACAATCTCTGACATGAAATTATACTATAAAGCTATGGTGATAAAAATAGTGTGGTACTGGACAAAAAAAAAGACCCAAAGATCAATGGAATAGATTGAAGATGTAGAAACAACTCCAAACATAC
>NW_004524583.1:522857-552308 GCF_000260255.1 Octodon degus
ATATATATCTGGAAAAAAGACCCAAAGATCAATGGAACAGATTAGAAGATGCACCAACTCCAGAATTATTTTGCCATCTTAATATTTGAGAGAAATGTGAAACACTTTCACTGAAAGAAAGATAGCCTCTTTAATACATGGAGCTGGAAAAATAGCTCTGCATAAACTGAAGATTAAAATTTGAGCCATATCTTGCACCATGCACTCAACTAAATTTGAAATGGACCAAAGTTCTAAATATTAGAACAGAAACATTGAATTTGCTGGAAGATAGTATAGGTAAAACCATTGAAGATATTAGTGTAGGCACAGTATGACTGAAACTCTAATCACACAGGAACTATCACAGAAATCAAGAACTAGGATCTCATCTTATTACAAACTTTTTCATAGCAAGAGAAATCACCAACAGAGTGAAGAGAAAAACTACAATGTAGAAAATAATATTTGCTAGCTGTTTCTCAGACAAAGGATTACTATTGAGAACATATAAAGCACTCAAAAAATCAGACCTCACAAATTTAAAACCCTCATCCAAAAAATGGGCATCTGAGATGAATATACACGTCTTAGATAAATTATAAACAGCAAATAAATACCTGAAAAAATGTTCAACGTCACTGATCATTTGAGAGATGCAAGTTAAAGCAACACTGAGATTCTATCCCACCCTAGAAGGAATGGCTATGAGCAAGAAATCAGCCAATAACAAATGCTGAAGGGCCTGCAGAAAAAAGGAATCCTCCGCTGTTACTGGGAATGGAGACTGGTGTAACCACTGTGGAAATCAGTGGGGAGATCATGCAAAAACTTAGGATTAAAGGTCCAATTTGATCCAGCTGTTCCCCTGCTGTGTATCTTCCCAGAAGAATTAAAAACATTTTACCAGAGCAATATACCTTCACCCATGTTCTCTCTCTCTCTCTCTCTCTCTCTCTCTCTCTCTCTCTCTCTCTCTCTCTTTTTTTCATGTGTGTGGCCAGCTCAGCTCACCCTGGAGGCAGGGCTGGTGCAGCACGTGGTGCCCAGGATCGAACCATGGTCCCTGTGTATTTGTCTATGCTTGCCTAAGCAGGTGCTTTAGACCGCTGAGCTATCTTGCCAGCCCATGCATCCATGTTTATAGCAGCACAATGTTTAATAGCTAGATATTAGAAACAGCCCAAATACTCATCAACTGAGGAATGGATAAAAAAGATGGAGTCTTTTTATACAACAGAGTACTATTCAGACATAAAGAAGTATAGAGACTTTTATAGGTAAATAGATACAACCTGAGACCATACTTGTAAGAGAAATAAACCAGACACACATGTGTAAACATTATATTTTCTCCCACATATGAGAAGCTGATAGAGTAAATAAAGTAAAAATGTACAATAGATTTTGTAAAATGGCAAGAAACTTCAAAAGGAAAGAGAAACTGAGATGCAGGAATGGAGAAAAGAAGGAAAAGAAAAGCTATCATGTATCTTTCTTTTCAATGAACTAAGAGGAATTAGTAGTATAGCTACTATACTACTAATATAGCATAGCTACTATCCTACTAATTTCTCTTAGTTCATTGAAAGGCAAAATTTGTGCTAATATTGTTTGGATAATTAAATGCCGATATATTGTACTCTGAGTAACTGATTTAAGTTAGCCATATGTGATGTATTAACCATAGTACCCTCTATTATCTTGTTTTGAAACTTTTTCTCTTTAAAGTGAAAAATATGAGAACTAAATCTATATCTATATCAAACTATAAAGTTGTATATAAAACTATACATTTTTTGACCTTGGATTCAGTAAAAAGCTTCCTAGATGTGATTATAAAATGATAAATTACAACTAAAACAAATGAATTAGGCATCATAAAAATTGAAAATTCTTCTACATCAAAGGACACTGTCAAGAGAGTAAAAAATTAGCCTACAAAATATGAGAAGATATTTTGAAATCAGACTGTAGCCTATAATATGTAAGGAACTCCTCTAACTTAATGCAAATAAGCAATCAATACTATTAAAAAATAAGCAGAAGATAAGTAGCTATTTCATTAAATACATACAGATATCCCATAGAAAATTAAAAATGCTTAGTGCAAGCCAAATCAACATTACAAGGATATGAAGACCACTGCATACTCAGTAGGATGATCAGAATTTAAACAAAATAAATGAAAAATTTAAAAAATGTGTTAACAAATACTTAGAGTAACTTTAAAACTCTTACATTGCATGTGGAAATATAAACTGATGTAGTAACTTTAGAAACAATCTAAAACTTCTTCATAACATTACCCTACTTGCCACAGGACTAAGAGACGACATGGGTAAATATCCCAGTGAAACTAAGGTAACAGGGAGTAGGAGAGAGATCTTTTTCAACTTGGAAGGGGATCAAGAGATAGAGGGATGAGGGAGAGCTGGGTGGGAGAGGGGATAAAAAAGAATTAGTTGTTTTAAGTATGTGTACCAACTTCCCACAAGCAATGTGAGTATTATGTACTGCAAACATGCATTAATTTAAAATATTTAAATAAAATAAAATATATTTCCCCACAAAATTTATATGTTTATAATAGCAACACTTATAGTAGCCCCAAAGTAAAAATAACCTAAATGCTCATTACCTGATTGATAAAAGAAATGTAATATAGTCACAGAACAAAATATTATGCAGATGTAAAGAAGAATAAATTACTGATCCTTGCCTTGACACAGATGAGCCCCAAGAACATAATCTTCAGTAGCAGAAGCCAGGCAGAAAACCATTTCTTGTTATATCCTGTGCTCTAAGGAGTCATTTTTTTTTCCAATGGTACAAAAAGTATGAAGGAAGCAGTGAAAAAGTCTAAGAGCTAAAAAATTAAAGATTTCATGAAGGGCCTTCTTGTTTCTTTGATGATTTCTTCCCCTAGTTTCCCACTTCCATTTGCTGCTACCTTTTAAAAAATTTCCTTTCATAATAATCCCCTTGTCAATTAATGCTTCTGACTGCTATTGGGAATTCCCCAGGACTCAGCTTGGCCCTCTGTTCCTGCCTCTCAATAACCCCCCACACTGTGACATGTTCCCATGATAGCATTCACGAGCCTCTCAGACCTGTCTAAATGATTCCAACTAATGCTATGACTAGATCTCTTATCTGTAGCATTTACCTGTCTTAGTTCAATGATATTTTTCACAAACATAAATATATTCATATACACACACTTGCCTAATATTCTTTTTCTATAATGCTACTGTGCTATTGTCTAGAAAACATCTTTAGTTCTCACAAGATGGGACCATGTTTGCTAAGCTGCATTCATAGTTCCCACAGTTCACCACCTACTTTCTGGGCTGCTGCTGGGTTCCATATACAACCTGTCAACTCTAGCCCAACAGCATAACTTATCTCTGTTGTATCTTTACCATGACCCTTCTGATGAAGTCCTTTTCTCCACTTTCAGGGCATCTGCTCATCTTTCTCCATGTATCAAAATCCTATCCCTTCTAAGTCCACCTCATTAACCCAGTTCTCAAGGAAGTCTTCTACATTGACCTCAGGGGAAGGGATTTCTACCAATTTTTATGCCATTCAATATCTATGCCTTTCATGTAACACATACATTTCCTTTCATGGTAGTAATATGTGGAAATGTCTTTGAAATTTCACAAAAGATTATAATGTCCTGGAAAGCAGGAGTTGTGTCACATTTCTTTGAGTTGTCTTTGTTTCTTTTGCAAAAGTCAAATAAATTATTTAGAAATTAGCCTAAATTTAAACTGCTTGTGGATTTTCTTTTAGTGAAAAGGTGAAAAAGTCAAAGAAACATTCCTTTTAGTGAATCTGAGAGTGGTCAATGAAAATAAGGGTTAGGTGAAAAGTATGCTCCAGAATTATGTTTAAGGACCATGATTTTTGTAAATAAAATTTAAATATATGATAAAAGAGATTTTATTTTCTCCATTTTAAAGATCTTTCTAAAGGCATATTAGGATTTTTTTGTTTTTTATATCTGATTCTTTTTTGCTATTTATAAGAATTGGTTTGCATAAGAATATATATATAAGAGAGTAGAGGCTTGGATGTCTTTGGGGGAGCAGTAATCCCATGGAATGAAGGAAGGTGCTTCGTAAAACAAAGAAAACTCAAGAGAAAAGTCGAAAAAAAATATGGATGGGGGAGGGCTGGCCAGATAGTTCAGCAGATTAAGAGCCTGCTTAGGCAGAGTGCAGTGGCCGGGGTTTGATTCCTGGCATGCTGTGCTGGCCCCACCCCCAGAGCACACTGAAATGACGATTGAGACTGGGTATGGTGGTGCGCACCTGTAATCCCAGTGCTTGAGAGGCAGAAAACAGGAGAATCACTAGGAGTCTGGTCTGTGTAGTGAGGCCTTGTAGACCCTGTAGACCTTGTATTAAATGCAAAAAAACAAAAAAAGTTGACAAAGCTGGGGAACAGTCACAAGAACATGCTTTGGCTTGCGTTGTATTTGCAATGTGCCCTTGGTCAGTCTCTGATTAGGAATTTCACAGAGGTGGAGTAGTCATTGTGGGCGTGGAATGAGAGGTGCAATCTGCTGCAGAATGAGCTCCTCAATGTCATCAAAAATATCCTTTCCTGTGGCCTTGTTCACTCCCTTGGGGCACCTGCTGGATGTGTGTCTTGTGAGTGCCGGTGGCAGAAGCAACAGGAGTTAAAGCAGACGGATGAAAGTTATGTTGTATTTGTAGTCTTTGTTTAAGCCTGAAACTCACTCAAAGATTTACTTTAGGTTCCAAGACTTCAAGGCGATGACCCTCAAATTATGCAAACTCAACTTGGACTGGGTTATGGGATTTCCTGTTAGCATGTAAACACTGGTGTCCTCTCCAAGAGAGACTCTGCCTTTCGAAATACCTGAGTTTATATCCTCACTGTTTCCCCAAACAATTTCGATGCTAACTATTGCATTTTTCTATTTCAGAACAGGCTCGAAATAATTCGGAACACTCTCTAATAAGTAAGTACCAAATTAATCAAGGAAAAAAAAAATGCTGTTTTTCATGGCTGCTGAAATAACACAAATTGGTTTTTCTTAACGAGGAGGGCTTGTTTGTATTAGATTATCTGTTCTTTTGCTATCCAAACCCCTCCCCCAGGCAGCTGTGTGCACTACTCCTGGCAAGGGTCTGGCTCCTTGCCCAACATAAACAGCACCTGCAGCACGAACAGTGTGACATTTGTTCCTACTCTGAGTTACCTAACTATGTGTCCGCTATAGGTCCAGCTTCTATTGCCTATGATCATTTTTACCCTAAAAAGATGCATCTAGGGAAATAAGTCACATGAATTATAATTGAATGTTTACTTCATACTTTTTATTCTGTTCGACAATAACCCAAAATAAAAAATAGAGTTTACATAATAACACAAATTTTTAAAAAAGTTCTACAAAGCCATACTTCCAACAGGGTTTCTCTATGGACCTTTGGGGCTGGATAATTCTTTGTTGTATGTGGGAGAGAGTGTAGGATGTCTTGACCTGTACTCACTGTATGACAGCCTCCCTCCCCTCCCTCTTTACAACAATCATAATGTCTCCTGACATTACTGCCTATTTTCTGGGGTGGGGATAGAGGAAGGCATAAGTGTTCCATTTGAGAACCATTACTCTAGTATGTGTGATACATTCTCATATTTTCTATTGTTGTCTTTTTGGTTTACAAAAAGGGGTAAGTTTAATTATACTAAATTTTTTTACAAGGTAAAAATAAGTTGCAATCAACTGTGAACAAACAGGGCTTTAAAGCGTATTGACATTGACCAAGGGTAATGTACATTAACTACATGCTGTGCAAACAGGATCTGGGGAAACCAAATTTGCCTAGTATTTGGCAATATCAATGAATTAAGGGACAAAGAGCCCTTAGTGTAAATTTAGTGTGGGAAACATGGTAGTTGAATTCCATCTGCTACTCTGCAGATGATGTTTGACTTTGGGGAATTCTCAGAGCAATAATGTTATACTTAAGTCACTGAAAAGGATAAAGCTGATGGCTTCTCTAATTTCCTCAGGTGGTCAATGTGAGCATTAAGGTAGTTATTGTGAGTAAAAGGGGTTGGTGAAGTGCTTCTTGAGGGCTGTTATGGAGATTGTTCTGCAGATTAACCTTAACAAATGAAAGATTTTTGCAAAAGATAAAAAGGTGTTTGAGGGTAATGAGGCCCCCAGAGGCAAACAGAAGCATCAGTATGAAATTTCCTTTGTTCAGGTTCTCACAATGCAGAGGGGTGTTATTGATCCTAATATAGCTCAGATTTCCTGACTATTTTTAGTATTAACTAATTCCAGATGTAACCAGTGCCTCAGGACCACCCTCCAAAGAAGAGATGGCGGATGGGCTATGGGTCCTCTACAGTGTGCTTCCTTTGGGGGCATTTCCTCTGCTTGTCATTGCCTGTTTTTGTCTGTTCTGCTGCCTGAAAAGGCAACAAGGTGGGTCCTGTTTTCCCTCTGTCCATTTGGATTGCACATTTGGGATTCTTTTTTTGAGACTGGCAGATTTTAAATTGGCTCTTGTCCTCCCTCCCCATCTTCTATGATAAATGATGAATAACGATTTCCTGGGAGGCTGCCATATTTTCAGCGAAAGAACTGATGTGAGTGGGCTCCCTCCTCTATTCATGGAGGGCCAGCACAGTGTCCCTCCTAGGGCTGTGATTAATAAAGCACCCAGACTAAACTTTCCTATTTTCTTTGCATCACTTGTAAGCTTGTATAAGGAAGAGCTTTTCTAAGCTTTAACAGAATTGGAAGAGAGGTTGAAATAATCTCTTAGGTAAAGTATGTCTAACCAGTCCCACCCTCTTTTTCATAAATATCACTTCATTCCAGTCACATCCACTCTCTTCTAAATAAAGAACAAGTGTCCCCAGAGAGAAATCACATGTATGCGTGCTTTCTGCTTCCATCACGACAACGCTCATGCAACAATACTGCATTCAAGATAAAGGAAGTTAGGAAACAGGTTGTTTGCAAATGGGAAGGAAACTTAAGAGATAGGGGAGAGATGGGAGGTGACAGAGGAAGGGGACGTAAAAGGAAATAAGACACGTCATGTACATGTGCCAACTCCCTACATGGAATCTAACCATTATGTACAGCACATATGTAGTAATTAACATAAAAGTTTGAAAGAGAAAACAAAATATTTCATTTGAAAAATGTGAGTTTGGCTATGATGAGAAAGGTGCAATATTTTGAAAATTCTTATCTACTTTTCTAAACATTTGTTCACTGCCACCACCCAACTTTTAAACATAGAAACAGATGCATAAAGATTCTGATCTATCTTTGATTGTGTCCACCTTAGTTTCTGTCTTTCTTTTTTCCTCTTCTCCCCTGTCTTATCCTTTCCCCCACCCCCCGCAATATGAGATACAGTGTAACTTCAGAAAGTGAACTAGGGAGAGGGAATATTTCTGGTTTCAATAGAAGAAAGTTTTACCTGGGCAGAAGTGCTTCTGGTACTTAAGAGGGAAGGAATCCAGAGCCCAGATGCCCTCCTGTCTCTGGAGAATCCTCTCTCACCTCACCTCTCCCCTGGGACTCTATGGCTCTTTCCATAGTCTGACTGCAGGTTTCATTATTTTGCTTGAGGCTGCTAGAAGCTCACTAAAAAAGAGAAGTAGTGATTTTTTTTGATTTATCATATTCTGCTGAAATTCAAGTGAAAGTGGGTAGTACAAGGTTCTGGCTATGTAGGTAAGAATATAGGGGCATTTTGGTATTGAGGGTATGAAATGTCCCCAGAGTGAAAGACTTTCAACTTTTCCAAAGTGAAATGCTAGAGTATTCATTCCTCTTGGAGCTGACACAGAGCTCTGTGTTGTGGGAAGCGCTGGCAGGGAAGTGTGGCAACGTGAATTCTTACCAAGCAAGCTGTGCATGGTGTAGCAGCCAAGGCAAATCAACACGTCCAAATTAACACCACTTGCCAGTGTGCTGGGAGATAGGTGAGTGTGGGTGGGAAGGCCACTTGTCTTTACCTTGTTTACTCATTTGATTACTTTTTTTTTCCTCCTTTGTCTTCCAGGTAAAAGAAAGAAGCCTTCTGATATGGCAGAAAGGGAAATTAACATGGTATGGTTGATGTATCAGTTAAGATAGATACAGTTTGTGTTACATCATACTTACATATATTTTTCAGTAGTTTATATATTTGCATGATCCAGGCACCCTTCTAAGATTAATAGACAGACAGATAAGTAGGTAGGTAGATAGGTAGATAGATAGAAAGAGGGATAGCTTATATTCATTTTTAAAAATGTAAGAAAAGTTCTTACAGCATAGCGGAAAACCTGGAGTCAAAACAGAGAAATCTGGAGGCGCACCTCTTTCCTGTTATGTGGCTTTAGTTATTTTTTAATTCTTACAGAAGCATCTGTTGGGCATAGTGGTGCACACCTGTAATTCCAGCACTCGAGAGGCTAAGGTAAGAATATCTCTGTGAGTTTGAGGCCAGCCTGGGCTACAAAGTGAGTTCAAGGCCAGCAAGAACTGCATAGTGAAACCCTTCCTCAAAAAGAGAGAGAAACAAAGAAAGCACCTGAAAGTCATTTGGAAGTGAGTTAATGGGAGAATCAACCCAAAAATAACTTTGTGGATGGGACATTTAATCACAATAAATCATAACACAATTATAATATGAGATTTCTTCCCAAAACACATCAGCAAATAAAGAAGCATGAGTCTGGGCTTAATTATTAATCAAAGCCATTGTTCGTGTATGCGGGAACATCAAAGAGGAAGACAAAGGACAGTACATGTGGCTTTGTTTTTGATACCAGGAATCAAACTCAGGACCTTGTGCTTGTCAGCAGGAACTGTGCTGCTGAGCTGTATCCCTGGCCCTAGGAAAGGACATTTAGGAGGGAATTTTTCCAACAAGTTTTGGAGAATAAATTTAGGCCTTTCTTTTGAATTGAAAGTTGTATGGATATTTGAACTAAAGGAAGAATGAAAGATGAAACAATGTATTTTTGAAAAAAAATTGAAACTCCTTAAAAATAGTTGCAAATAGGTATCAAGAAAGAACTCTGTGTGTGTGTGTGTGTGTGTGTGTGTGTGTGTGTGTGTGTTTTAGAAAGGAAAACTATGGGTAAGGAGGCAGTGAACCTCTAGAATGTTCCAGAAATTCCTATATATATAGGCATATATAGTCAATGGATTCTATGTGTAATATTGATTGTTAGGGCTGGGGAGATAGCTCAGTAGCATAGGCACCCACCTGGCAATCACATGGACCTGAGCTCAGTCCCCAGTATCAGAAAAAAAAAGCGCTAATATTGTTGTTCAACACTTCCCACTAAATTGTCAAATTTTAAATCAAGGCAAAGACATTCATGTAAGTAAGTGATATTGAGGTTATAAGATTAATAGCTACTATGTTGTGTGTTAAGAACTTGCATTCTCAAGTAGAAAAATTTTTTAAAATAGTATTTTCATTATTCCTAAGTAAATGGAAATTAAAAAAAAATTATATTCTGCCACAATCAGGCCTGTAAAATATGAAACTGCTTAAATTAATCATCTAAGTAATTTACCATGCAAGTAAAAGCCAGATGAGTTAAGCTATAGGCATATTTTTGCCTGTGAAAACGAAGAAAATTATGATTTGTGCTAAAATTCATAGGGGCTTTGTTATTTAGAAAATTTGCATTAAAGTGCTAAGGATAAGAATTCGAAGTACTTTTCCCATTTGATTTGTTTAACATTTCAGAAAATAATAAAGGGATACTATAGATCCCTGGGACTAAATATTTCTTAAGAATGAAGTTGTTAAAGGAACCAGGAAAAATCCAAAGTAGAGAAGTGAACTGTTAAAAACTTGGCAGATTCTGTGAACTACAAATCACAAACAAGTTTAAAATGAAAGCAAAGATAATTTTATTTGAGTGCAAAAGATATTTGCAAACCATGATACACATGTTTAGTTTAAAAACCTTAAAGTGTTTCCATGAGGTGGAGACAGGATTCAAACTTTATAACAAAAAGCAGAAGAGGTAACACATAGTTTAGTACTTTTGGGGGATAAATAAGGCTTCAGTGGGCTCATGAGAAACTGCCTCAAATCAGTGTGGTTTACAAATTTTGCAAGTCCATTGAAATATCCATGCCAAGGACAGATATTTTCCTATGGAGTTTTTGCAGGTCCGTAGAACATTAACAAAGTGCCAGCAATTGTTTCATTTATTGCCTCAGCAGTAAACAACTTATCCTTGTCAGCAAACCTCTAAGGCATACCAAAAAAAGTCTTGCTTTCTCTTTGACCATTCTGCAGCCATTTTTATTTTAATTTTATCAGTATATATAAAAGCTAAAGTTCTAATCTTATTCCAAAACGGGCTTTGAAGAGAACAAAAGTACCTATGCTGAATGCCACTCAATGGTACATTAAGAGGGCCGGCCAAATAGCTCAGCAGATTAAAGCACCTGCTTAGGCAGATTCAGGGGCTGGGAGTTTGATTCCTGGGCCTGCCATGCCGGCCCCATCCTAGGGGCACACTGAGATGGTGTTTTAGACTGGGCATGGTGGCGCACGCCTGTAATCCCAGCACTTGGGAGACTATACACAGGAGGATCACTATGAGTACGATCTATGCAGTGAGACCCTGTACACCCTGAACACCCTGTCCTAAATACACACACACAAAAAATTTACAGTACAAGGGTGGATTTTATTATCTCCCTGAATATCTTTTAAAAAGTGCTTTGTAAGCTGTAAAGTATCACAGGCTTAAGAGTTCTCTGTTTCTGTCTTCTCTGTCACATCATGATGCACCAGCCTTGTGGCACCCATCACTTGATGGCTTGTCACAAGTGTTTCAGAGGTACAATACTATGTTCATTCTAAGAAAATTGCCCATGGAAATGAGCCAGATTTCTTGGGGAAATGGGTCAGGTAACTGAGTTGACAGGTTTATATAGGCTGAAAAGTCTGACAGGAATCTTGAATTATTGAAGACGTCCAGCCATCGATTCAGTCACTTGACTGTCTCAATGTGTTGTGTGATTACTCGCCAGGTTTTATCGAATGCAGGTAGTGTACTTTGCGTCTTAGCCAAGCAACCTCTGATTCTTTCAATCAGCAGCCTTGCTGTTAATATTAATTGGTTACCTCATCAGAGGAAAGCAGTGTGTCTCAGTTATTACTTAGCTTCTTAGTATAGGGCCAGACACACATTTGTGTGGTAGAACTCTGCAGAGGAGACATGCTATTCATTCTGCTCCAATACTATGTTATAATATGAATTGTAGGGGACAAAACAAGGTATGTGGACTATCACAGATTATCAACCTCATATCTTAAAGAAGCCAGGTCAAACACACACACACACACACACACACACACACACACACACACCTGTTAAAATAGATTATACTACTAATTGCCATTTGTTCATTGGAGGGATAGGTGTATGCCTGTATGGCTTGATTGATTTTGCATGCTTATATCTTGTTTTATGAGCAACTACTTTGATGATAACAATGCACAATGTGCTAAGCATTGTTACTCTCCTGCAGTCTTTTTCTGAAATTTTAGACTATTGTTTTTATTTTCTTTCTTTCTTTCTTTCTTTCTTTCTTTCTTTCTTTCTTTCTTTCTTTCCTTCTTTTTTCTTCTTTTTTTATGCAATATCTCATTTATTTTTTTTATTTTTTTTCCAAAATTTTATTGATAAACAGCAATGAGACAGTTTCAATCTTTCTTTCTTCTTTCTTTCTCCTTTCTTTTTTGTATTTAGTACAGGGTCTACTGGGTCTCACTACATTAATTGGACTCGTAGTGATCCTCCTATTTTCAGCCTCCCAAGCATTCTGATCACAGGCACGGGCCACCATGCCTAGTCTCAATCAAAGTCTCAGCACACCCTGGGGCAGGGCCGACACAGCAGGCTGGGGATGGAACCTGAACCTCTGACCCCTGCATCTACCTAAGCAGGTGCTTTAATTTGCTGAGCTATCTGGCCAGCCCCATTTTTCTTCTCTTTGAAATAAAAAAGAACAGAAATTGACTAACAAGTTTAAGATTTAAAAAATGAAGTACTAACCCCTAACATCAACATGGAATCTTCATTTTTACCAGGTAGGTCTTTTATATAGCTAGGAATGCCTAACAACTGATAGAAAATATGACTCATTTTATTTTTAGTTGTCATAAGTTTACTAAGATACCTGACACTATTTGAAAGTGTACAAATATTCTTGTGACAACAATAAAAATTGGAATAACATTTTCGAACTTTATCTAAGCCATCCATGTACCTTGAAAACTGACATCAAGTTTACAATTCTAGGCTTCAAATCATAATTAATCTTAGGTCACATAATAGGGACTACCTTCTATTCTATACTTAGTCTCTTTTTATTCTATATTACATTTCATACTCCCATAGGGCTCTAAGATGCCTGAGATCTTCACGTGCTCTTTTATTCTTTTCCCTTTAATTTCAGTTGTCTTTGTATCTTGAAGATCAAATGAAAACTGTTCTGTGATCTCAGCCAGGCACGGCTGCATGTGGCTGTAATCCCCGCAATCAGGGAAGGTGCAGTAGGAGGATTACAAATTTGACCCTAGCCTGACCAAGTTAGTGCCTTAAAAGAAACTGTTGAAAATGAAGTGCTGTGTGAAGATCCGGGTTCATTTCTCAGCATGGCAAAAAAAAAAAAAAAAAAAAAAAAGAAATGTTATATGACTAAATAAAAAAAGGATATACAAAGGAAGGACCATTTTGTGTCTGTATATACAGAATAGTTAGGATTGATATACAGCTACTTTTGCTTAATTCAATGAGAAGAAAGATTTGTACTAATACTGTTCAGACAGGATATCATGTCTCCTTCTTGTACTATGGATATCCACTAAGGTGATAACAATGTACAATGTATTAATTATTGAAATTTTCCTATTAATCAGCTTTGAAACTGTCTCATTGATATTTGTTTCTCAGTAAAATAAAATTTAAAAAAATGTTATATGACTTCAAAAATGATTCCTAATAAGGCATAAAAGTACTATTTGGGAAGAATATACTGGTTCCTAAAACGTTCATTCTTTAATGATCAAAAGTGTACTAAAAATGCAAATGTTGACAGCATTGTGAAGAACAGTAGGTTATTTCTTTCAATATATGACATCATTTAGCGTTTTACCATTACCTAATGAATATACAATGTCACGTCCTTTATTCTTATAGGTAGATATTATCCAGCCCCTTAGGAGTGAGCAAACAGAAGCGAACACCAAGAAAAATTCCCGAACACTGTCATTGGAAGCTGAAATTTATGACAATGACCCCTGCTTTAGGACACAAGAAGGGTCTGAAGTTTATTCTAATCCACACTTGGAGGAACACAAGCAGGCCATTGTTTATGCTTCCCTGAACCATTCTATTATCAGAATGAACCCAAGACAGGCAAGAAATGTGGAAGAAGCGCCGACGGAATATGCATCTATATGTGTGAGAAGTTAAGTTTGGTCTTGATACCAGGCGGAGCGATCAAAGCATCATTGCCATTATCTGACCTGAACAGGACATCCAGTAACGTTTCTCAACTTAGGGGATTTTCACTTTAAAGTGGCTCTTATTGGTGCTTGGATCTTAATTGTCTCGAAAGCATATGATGAAACTTTCTCCTGAAAAGGTCTCTAGAGAACTTCTATACTATAGAACTGGACAACAAATATTTTCTCTAGGACATTTAATCTTAGTTGTATTTTACTGACTATATCAACTCAATTATTTCCTTTGGAGCTGCCAGAGAGATCTGTAGGGAAGAGAGATTTGTGTTATCTTGATCAGTTCACTACACATTCTTGGAAAATAATGATTGTCTTAACTTGACTAATTATCAATACAGTAACGATTGTAAGTTCACAATCTTCTCTAATGAGAAAACTCCTTATGTCCTTCTCAGGCTAGCGTTTCTTTGATATAAAGAAAAATTGTAGACTTGTCAAGAAAAGAGTGAGGAGTAACAGGTGTGTATATGGGTACACCCATCACGGTACCCACAGAGAATGCGTTGACTGGCACCTGACAAATTCTTGTATCTGTTCTGTCAGATTGGAAAGCAAATGTACTCAATAATGGAGTGAACAATGTAAAGTGGATTTATGAGCAGAGGTGTGACTCAGCATTTGGCTGACATTGACTGACGTCTATGAATGTGACCCAGTGCTGCTGGATGAGTGTCCATGTGGACATCTGAACACACATGCAAACTAAGGAGAAGAAAGTTAAACAGGCTCATGGTTGACCTGATAACAAACTAAAAGGACAATTAATGAAATGGAAAAGAGTTCAGGCTATTTAGTTGGTCAATAGGGGTCAACACACTTTAAAAGACAGCTGTATCTTATTTTTATAAGAAATCAGAGCAAATCAAGTGCAGCGAAGTTTTAGTAAGATAATCATTCGTTTTAAAATACTGAGGTTGCAGCCACTTAAAGGGTAGCTTGGGATTTTCTGAATTATTTCTGGAGTACTTGAGTCTGATTCTTTCAAACATAACCTACAGCTTTATTTAAGAGATTGAAGCTAGTGTTGTTAGGTGCTGCTGCTAAATAATGCAGCTGTCTTCATATGAAATAGATGGCAAAAGTTAGGACCCACTTGAACAAATACAGGAGCTGCTGCAGAGATGAATGTGGCCCGTGAGTGTGCAAGTGTGTATGTGTGTTAGTGTATAGGAGGGGTAGACAATTTACATAAATGGTACAGGAGAAACTGATCAAATTGCTATTCTATTTTCAGTTTGCTTGGGAAATGCAAAATACTAAAATAAATGAGTCATTAAAGAAGAGAATGAGTAAGAATGTAAATAAGAGTGCAAGTAGAGAACACACACGCACGCCAAAAGTAGGGTTTTGCTGTGAAGCTTTTCTTATGCATTGCTCACATTAAGCTTTAGGTCCTTGGATTTGAGGCTGCAGATATGGCTTTTGAGTCACTGTTGTCACATCAGCAGCATTACACCTAGAATGTTAAAGCAACAGCTTCTAGGTAACAAAGCTTTATCAGTGAGCAAGTTATGTAAAAGAGGCATTAACACAGCTGCTAGCTATATTTGTAAAAATAGAAACAGGAACTATGGGAGGAAGCAGGTAGCTGTCCTCTTATCAGATAAACATACAAAAGTGAGCAGTTCTTTCATAATTGTCTCTAATTTAAAAGGCAACTATTTCTGTCTATTGTGTTTGAGTTGCTTAACATGTCCTGTAGTAAAAGATGATATTGATAATAATTTCACCTCTATAAATGATTCGTTGTTATTTTATAAAACTTGTAAAAATCATGTCATTTATGTTTTCATTTCTTCTTAATAAAGTACGCTAAATATAGGTGCTATTTCCCTAAATAAATCTATTCAGTATTATTTCCATGATTAGTTTATTAATTGATAGATGGCAGAGCATTTAACAATTCTTCCTGTTTTCACTTTGTTGATTATTTCCAATGTGAAAGGAAAGTTATTAAAGCTTACCTTAAATCAATTTGATATTTGCTTTTAACAAAAAAAGTGAGGATTCAAAATAGAAGCAATTCTCAGATTTCAACACAAAAATAACCTGCAGAACTCGATAAGTTGGAGAAAGAGGAAGAGAAGCTTTTTAAAGTGTGTTTTCAGTTTCATAAAACCTAAGCTGAAAGCACAGAGATTTTCCATGTCCCCTCCCCAGCACTTTCACAGCTTCCACACCATCAGGTTCCTGAACCACAGTCCATTTGTTAAAACTGAACCAACACTGGGATGTCACTCTTAACCAAAGCCGTTGACTTGCCTGAGGATTCGCATTCGGTGCCGTCACTTGGGGTTTTGAAATGTATACTGACCTGGACCCACTGTTACAGTGACATACAGAACAGCTTCACTGCTTTAAAAACCTTCTGTGCTCCCTTTATCTCTCCCTTCTTCCAAATCCCTGGGAAACAGGGATCTGCTTATTATTTTAACCTCTTTTGTCTTTTCCTGAATGTGCTATTGTTGGGTGTAGAGACCATGTAGTTTTTAAATTGGTTTTTTTGCCATGTAGAAGTGCATTGAATTTCTTCATCTCTTTGCATTGTGTATAGCTCTTTTCTCTTTATGTCAGTAACATTTCGTTATTTGGGTGTGTCACAGTTTAGTGTTCATTTACCTTCTGAAAAACATCCTGGTTGTTTCCACATTTTGGTGGTTCTGAAGCTACTGTATATGTTCAAGTATAAGCTTTTGTGTGGACATGAATTTTTAACTCATTTGGTAAATATGAAGGCAAATAATTGTTAGACAGTATGGTGAAAGCATATTTAATTTTCTAAGAAATTCTCAAGTATATTCCACAGTGATTGTACCATTTTAAATTCTCACTAGCAGTAAATGAAAGTCCCTATTACTTCACATCTTAGCCAGTATTTAGTGTTTTCTATGTGTTAGAGATTGCATATTCTGCTAGGTGTCTAGTCATATTTTATCGTCAGGCAGGCCCTTCGACAGTTGAGCTATCTACCCGGTCTTAGATTGAGTGCTTCTTATGGGTGATGGCTCTGCTACATTTCTCTTTTCTTTCATAGTCACACACTTGACATATTAAAGTTAATGTTGAAAGAATGCATTGTTATATTCATGAAATAAGTCACCTACTCTTTTGCTGCTCAAAAGATGACTCTTAGAGCAGAAGTACAGGAGCCTGTAGGAACATGTTAGTAGTGAACTTATCTCCCCCTGCCAAGAATGATAGGAGACCAAGATGCATGTGTAGAACAGGCTGATATGGAAAAATTCTCTTTAACACAGGCACAGGAAGGGCCTCACTACCCACCGAGAAAGTAAAATTGGCAAGTGAAAAAGAAAACTATTTTGTAGAAGTTTGTACCACACTTGAGAATATGAGAACTGAAAGTGCAATGCTAGAAGTCAACTTACAGGTTTAAAAACTAGTTATAGTGGTTGATCTTTAAAATCAAGGTCTTATTTTGAAGTCAGCCCAGGTAAGAATTCCATGGCATTGCCTTACCTGCAAACAATTGGTGATGGATGGCATACTAGCATCTACCAGTTTGTTATGTTCTGAGACTACATGGTTGGGAAATGTTTTATTCTGGACTGACACTGCTTACAGTGTAGATGAAGAAGTAGAGACAAAATAAATCATAAGGTGGTGGCTAAATTGTGCTATAGAGCTATATGCCAGATTTTGTGCAAACACCTACAACTGTAAGTTCCTTGGATGTAAGACATATTTCTCTCTCTTTTTTTTTTTTTTTTGTATCTTAGGGAAGGATCTACAGGATGTTCAGGGTCTCACTACTAGATCAGACTCATAGTGATCTGCCTGTTTACAGCCTCCCCAGAGCTGGGATTATAGGTGCCCACCACCATGCCCAGTCTCAATTGCCATCTCAGCCCACCCTAGGGGTGGGACCAGCATGGCAGGCCCAGGGATCAAACGCCCAGCCCCTGCACCTGCTTGCAGGCGCTTTAATCCTCTGAGCTATTTGGCCTTTCTTACTCATGTTAATAGAATATTTGTTCTTAAAATACAAATTGGGTTTTTGAGGGAATTGTAATAAATCATACTTCATCTCTACTGGTACTTAGGCCATTAAGAAATAGGGAGGTGATAGGAAAATAAAAAATATTCAGAATATCTATATCTATATATATATATCTATCTATTCCTTGTGATGCATGTATTCATTATGTATCATATTGTAGCTAATAGTAAATAAACATATAGTAAATGATAATGATGATGCTCAAAATAATAAAGATAAATTTATACTGTAAAAAGTAAGGCATCAGATGGGGGAAATTATTAATATTAGTAATTAAAACCTTTTCATCTGCATGGCTTCTTCCCTAAAACACAAGGGCTTTCCCACCAAGCCATCCACCTGAATCTTGTTTGACTTCAGGATCCTTGCGTATGCACAATCAGGTCTACTAACAGCCACTCAACTAGCCCAGTGGGGGACTTATGTCAAGCTTTCTTGTTTGTAGCTAAATGAGGACTCAAGGATATGAGTTTGACAGCTTCCCTGCCTTTAAAACAAAGGCTTCTTCTTGTGGTTAATGTGGCTGTAAGAGTGAGGGCTTCTGCCTATCTCAGCAGTCACTTAGATCAATACACTTTCCATAAGGAAACATCTGCAAAAGGATTGATCAATAGGTGATTGTGTTTTGTGCCTAAAGGAAGGACATGAGAGAAGCAAATAATGATTTCTTCTTTATTTGAGAACACAGTCGGGTGGTGAGATAGCTCAGTGGACTAAGACCCTGTTCAGGCAAGCACAGGGACTGGGGTTTGATCCCCAGCACCACACGTTGCGCCCCCCCCCCCCCGGGTGCACTGAGCTGGCCACCTTGAGTTCCCAGATGGAGGCACACACTTGTAATCCTAGCTCTGTGGAGGCAGAAAACAGGAGGGTCGTTATGAGTCTGAGCTGTGTAGTGAGACCCTGTACCAAATACATAAAAAAAAGAGAGAGAACATAGTAAGAACTCACCAAATGTTAAACTATTGAACTGAATGAACTAAAAAAGGGGAAGCAACTACTTTTTTAAGAGGGATAAATCAAAGAAATATTTTTGGTGCTTTCTGTTAGAGGCAGGATAAATGGAAGGAGGACTTCTAAGTGAAGAGGAAAGCCATCTGAAAAGGCATATCATGTTCTAACAACGACCTGAAATCCAGCAGATGTAGCAGGAGTTATATGGAGGGATAACAGAATATAGCACTGATTTTAATTGCAATTTTCATAGAAACTACATGTAGGTGGTTACAACATGCTTTCCAATATATCATCCAAATATTTCATAAGTTATAAGAAATTTATTAAGAAACATTTTTCTCAGACCAGGGAGATAGTGCAGTAGAACAAGTGTCTGTCTGGCAAGTGCTAGGTCTTGAGTTCAATCTCTGGTACCACAAAAAAAAAAAAATTACAGAAAATTGAAATAAAACTATTTTCTCTTTACACTACTTGGTTTTCACAATGTGCATAATTAAATGTTTATGTAATCATACATTTTATTTTAATTATAGGCAACATCATTAGAAACTTAGCCAAGTCAATAAATGTTGAGGAACTGATAAATAATTTTGTTTGGCACCATATAAAAAGAGGGATAGAATAACCAGAATTTTAGTAAACACTGTGAGGTAATAACCAAATAGAGGTTAGAAACCTCAAACTTTCTTATTTATTCTTTATCTTAAAGTAATTAAAATAATAATTCCAAATTAGATGACTACAGATTATATTATTTTTCAAGCTTGGGAATATGTAATTTTTCTATATTCTACATAGAGATTGGACCACATCTGATCTCAAAGTTTATCTGAATAATGTAGATTTTCAGTGTGTTTACTTTCAAAAAATGTTAAGTAGTGTAAATTAATATTATAGTGTATTTATTCAAGGAATTATTCCAAGTAATAGTAATATTGGCATATAGCTGACTGATTACTATATTAAATTGAGGTCATGCTTGTTTAAGGTATTCTGTAGGTCACATTGATACATTAATAAGCACTCCACAGTATTTACCTTTTATGATTCCTGATGATTTCTTGACAATAACAAAACAATGTTTAAATAAAAGTGATCTATTATTTACCTAGAGCTTTTTAACACCCTAAATACTGCCCTAAGACTTTGAGCATAATTTAACTTTTACAATCATCTTATGAAGCAGCTGTTTACCATATTCATTCTACCGATCAAAGATACCTGTCCAAGTGAAAGAGACTGAGCTCAAATCTAGAAATTTGATTCAAGAACCAGTGATTTCATCACATTATCAGCTAAAAGTGCAGCAAAAGGCTTGGCATGGTCTTGAACTCTGTAGTTGACATAAGAAGGCTATATGATTCCTTAGAGCCATCTCCTGAAGCTAAGTCAAAGTGTTTGATAAGTACACCGTGACAATGGCAATACTTGCAACTGTTGTAGATTGACAACCTGTGGTCAACTTGTGATACCCAGCTGAACTAAATCAACATGGTGCTGGGTATGGAAGGCCTACATGAAGACTGTTGCTAAAAAATAAAAAAAAAGGTGCACTTTAGAAGAAGAGGTGGTATTGTTGGGGAGCTGTTGGTTCTCTAGAGGCTTTTGATTTTCCTACAGGAGTTTGCCATTCTGGCCTTTCTGATATGAACACAGATGTTCTCAATATCCAAGGAGCTTGGAACCTTGTTACTGAGAATAACTATGGTTCATTTTGTGGGGAGCATGGGGCCTTACTTTGAGTATCACTTCTGACTCTGAATGGGAAGATGGTACACTGTTCAACGTCCTGGAGAAGCTTGTAACTTTGGCTTTTCTGATATGGACTTAGCTGTTCTCATCATCAGAGGAGCGCAGGACTTTGTTGTGATACTTATGGGTTGGGGGAGCTCCGGTGCTTACTTTGAATGTTGCTTCCTGGCTCTAGTGCAGATTTCTCAGCCCACTGCCACAGATCCTTCATCCTGCTGGAATATACTTTCTTTCACCATTGACTTGGGCTTTCTCAGCACAGATCTATGAAACAGACCTGCATGAGACATTGTTGTGGGCTCTTAACCTCCAGCTGGCACCCAGACCACATTGCATCTTAGAAGCAAATGTTTTATATACACATTTTCAGGACTGACTCTCACATTTTCCCCTTTTTATTATTATTAACAACAGCTGCTTGAGCTCAACACTGAGCTGAGCTTCAACCTGAAGTCCCGTCATAGCTAAAGTTTGTTCTTGAGGTTGCATTTTGCACAACAAATGATACTAAGGGGTCACAACCTTTAAGAAAATACATAACAAAACCCTCCAATAATGAATATCAGCACTGTGCAAATATTTAGTGCTGAAAACCACTGTGAAGGTTCAGCCACTGAAACCTCTCCTCTAGCTGTTTAAATGAGCTCTGAGAAAATTGTTGTTGTATGGTATTTATTTAATTAGCTGATTATATAGTGAATCAATATTTTTGCTCTAGTGAGGTGTTAAAAGTATCCTATAGGTGAGATTTTACCTCCTCTAACATTCTTTTGGTATAGTTAGATGGAAGGACAGCTACACAGTGCTTAACTTTCCATCAATCACATTTTTTTTTTTTTTGTATTTTAGGGAAGGGTCTACAGGGTGTTCAGGGTCTCACTACTAGATCGGACTTGTAGCGATCTACCTGTTTACAGCCTCCCAAGAGCTGGGATGACAGGCAAGCACTACCACACAGTCTAATTGCCATCACAGCGCACCCTGGCAGGCCTGGGGATTGAACCCCTGGTTCATGTGCCTGCTTGTAGGTGCTTTAATCTGCCAAGCTATTTGGCCATCCCATTTTTGTTTTTTGTTTTTTGTTTTTTTGGCTGGCTCAGGCTGCCTTAAGGGTGGGTCTGGTAAAGCATGTGGAGCTGGGGATTGAACCATGGCATCCTGTGCCTGACTGCTTTTGCATGAGCAGGCGCTTAGACAACTGAGCTAACAGGCAGAACCCCCTTTGTCAATCATACTTTAATTGCAAGTGGTCGGCCATATTGGCCTGCTGTTCCCTTCACCATGCCACTGCAATCTCAATAGCCTACAATGTAGCCATAATTCCTCTGTGCATATCTACCTGTTGTACGTTAGCAGTGACACTGGAGAGTATGGACTCCACTGTAGTACACGTGTTGATACTGTCCACAAGGGAAACACTAAGCACAGTAATTGATGCAAGTATAACCACAGCTGATATTATAAAGGCTACTAGGGTGGTGACAAAATGCTTTGGTCTAAGCTTTTGTAAATCCTTCAGTAGTATTTGGATATTATGTTCCTGTGATCAAGTTCCCTTGAGGCCTACTGGCAATCTCACTGCTGCCTTGCATTTTAGAACCATAACAAAAGTAGGATTATATTGAGACACATTATCATAGGAAATGCAATCTATAGCAGTAAAGAACACTGACAGTAACATTACCTCAAGAAGACATAGTTACGGATGGAGGAACATTGCCTCATGCAAAAATCAAATGTTGAATTGTACCAACAGTTACAAAGTTAGTCACATTTCAATCAAGATGAAAGGAATAGTTGCCTATATTGTTTGAATATTTTTCCATGTGATAGAAGGCAAGAGAAGAAAGTCATTCCAGTCCACCATCATTGTGCATGCAGGAAGCTGATACAACCATCATTGCTCATTTGTTGTAAAACAGGCCCAGCAAAACCATGCTCACTTCAGTTTATAATTTCACTTGAGTAAACACTAAAGGTAACTGTCTTGCAGTGATCCATGTGGCCCCCCACCTCAGCACAGAGGTGTTAAAAAGGATCCTGTTATGTGGTTGGTCCATATGGCATGGAGAATCATTGCAGTACTGTTCATACCTCCCATTTGTTTTCGGTTAGCAGATTAAAAAGGGAGGAGGAAGTGTAATTGAACTGTCCTCTTGTATCTCATCTATAGTGATTGCCATTATAAAGGTTAGATTGTCTAGTTGTGAATTTTTCTTTGATTAATAATACAGATATGGTTAGGACCTGATTGTGCCACAGGAAGTGTACTTATCATGCAGAAAGACAGATTAGAGGGCTTTCATTCAGAAGGATGAGTGTTTCATTTCTGGACAGCTGTTGGTACTCTGGTCAGTGGCATCCATAATCTTCTTGTCAAAGGAGAATCATTAGAATCAAAGGGGAGAAGGGTACTGGTTCAGGTTAAAATCATGAAAATAAGGGGGTTAAACACACGAGCTCAGTAGTAGACTGTTTCAGCAGACACAATAGGTGCCTTCAAAGGCAGAAGGAATACCCCTAAGAAAACTTACCCTCTGAGCTTGACATGATGTCACACTCAGACGTGGGTGGATCATCAAGCATTTCCTTGGGGCCATCAGCTGCTTTGCATCTTTTGACTGCAATTTATGGCTGCAAAAATCTGGTGGGAACCTGTTGGATGCCAGTTTCTGTAAGCACATGAGAAAACCTCCTCCAGAACTTTAGTGGGTGGGGATCTTCCCACTAATATCAGACATATCCTGTCTAATGGGCACCATGCACTGCAGCACAAAGGTGAAAGGAAGAATATGGCCTAAATATCTTCAGAGGAAAATTTCAAAAATGTTCAAAGTGAAAAGAGCATGATGAATCATGTTATTTGGTGATTCATGTAGAGGCTTCTCCCTTTATAAATTTATTTAAGTAAGATTTTCACATTCTACCTTGATTATTTATGATGAGTTGGCCTGTGTTGTTATAGGGAATGCTAGTAAGATGGATGATGTTCCAAGTATGAAGGAAGTTCTTAAAAACAGTATTTGTAAATTCTTGAGTATTATCAGTTTTAGAGAATGAGCGATCCCAATTACAGCAAAGCATGTTGAATAGAAATTTTGCCATTCATCTTTTGTTAAGTAGTGGCATAGAGGAAACCTGAATACTTGAGATGTCCAAAAGGCATGAATTGGGTGGCATCAGTCTGCCAGGTATGATTCACCTTATCACCACTAGGATTGGAAAAATGGCCTGGCACAGGAGGGCAGGCATGGGAAAGTAAATTGTAAATGGCGTATCCCTTAATTATAGAAGCAGCCTGGACTTGCAAAGTCCAAGTGTTGTTTGTGGTGTAAGTCATGAAATATTCAGGCATGAGTAAAAGCATCAGCTGCAAAAGAGGATCTGGGTAAAGAAGCAGGGGCATCAGCTTCGTTACTGTCTTTGGAGAGAAAACCTGCAGGCCAGTGTGTGACCATAGATGCACAATAAAAAGAGGAACAGAACTCTCAGTAATGGTTGTCCAGATGGCAGAAAGTATAATTTTCATAGAAGGAGTTTGGAGAAAGGAGTCCACTGCCAAAAGTACTTAACTAGAGCCAGAGACAATACTGAGCAGTGTGTCAAGCCACAGAGATAAAGCTAGGTGGACTATGACAAGTTTGTATGTTGTGTAGTTTTGTGTCAGAAATATGATGTGAATACCACGTGCCATTGACAAACCAAGCAACCCTTGCCTTCCTTGTTTTTCTGGATCCATCTGTAAAGATAGGAGTACTATTTCAGTGGGTTCAGCCTTCAATATAGGAGATGGTAAAAAGAAGAAAAATATTAAGTAAAGGGTCTGCCTGCATATGACTGTGGGCATGGGCATGGAAATCAGTGAGACCTATTTGCCATTTCATGCTCCTCATTAAGAAAGAGCTGAAAAACAAACTGTGAGAAAAGGATGATGATTTCATGAACATCCATCCCAGTGAGTTGCACACAATGCTGTCGTCCTTTGGATGCCAATTGTGTTATATTGGATAAGACAGGGCTAATTACCTTATGTAGGAAAAGCTATTCTACACAGCAGAACTGAGTATCATACTGGGCTATGAGACTGGCAGGGCTGTGATTTATTATTATTATTATTATTATTATTATTATTATTATTATTATTATGATACTGAGAATCAAACTCAAGATCTCATGCTTTCCAGGCAGGCATTTGTACCACAGAGCTATAACCTCAGCCCCTGTGATTTTATTTTTAAATTTTAAATTTGCCCAAGGTACTTTTTAAGTTATTTAGCACATGAATTATGATAAGCTCTATTTTTTATTTGTTTTGTTGTCATTGTAATAAATGGCTTTACTTGCTGGGTTGTCTGTTAAGGTGGAAATTGTAGCAGTCTGAGTTGAAGGCTTGGCCTTGCTTTGGTAATGACATGAAGAGCCAAATGGCTCCTTTCCTAAAGAAACAAGGAAAGCAATCTCCACAATAAACAGTATTACATAATACATCATTTTAAGAGGAGCAGAAGCTAGCATAGCTTTTATTTCTTCAACATGAAGAAACTTTTGCCATACAGAATCCTCTTCTCTCAAAAGTATATCTCTTGTATCCTTTCAAATCAATGTAGTCACTTACATTTTAAAGTGTTCTCTTTTTGATAATGAACTTGCTTGACTGCCAGCAGACCTCTGAGAAACCTTAAATCAATATTTTTATGTTAAGCCAAGACATCAGAGAAAAGAGCAAGGTAAACCCGTAAATCTAAGAATTTATAATATAAATGTTTTAAATACCCCAACGACCAACTCAAATTGAAACCAAAGGTACACTTATCAATTAAAGTATGTAATTAGATTTTCCATGTTAAACTCCCTTCGACCTGACAGGACTTTTCGGCATTTACCTGAGGCTGCGCTGCTTCAGCTTTAGACACCTGTAGGTTGCAGCACCCGTGTATCCCAACGTTGTAAAGTAAGCAGCTTTTTTATGTCTATGCCATGTGTGGCACAAATTTAGCTTTGGTTTTAGACTGTTTACACTGTTTTCTTCCCTGAGGTCCCAGCTGAGCCCAAACTACCTTGGGTTCATATATTTTATTTTGTTCACATAAATATTTATTTTTGTTTTCTCTCATGGCTGAAGCAGGAGCTCTTGGCTACAAGCTTCTCCATAATGGATTTAAAACTAGTTGCACTGAGTTCCACATTAAAGAGATCTCAGGAGAGAAATTTCTGTCTTGTGATCATTTAATTTTGTTTCTAATTTCTGTTGTTCTTATCTCTGGAAATCAATAAAATCTATTTGAAATAGTTACTAAAAGAATCTATCAATTTAATCAAGCAGTGGCTGTAAATTTTAAAGTAAAGTTTTAGTTCACAGGTCAAATTCTGACCTACTTTTATGAACACAAACACCTTGTCCAGAAGGGTATTTCCAAATACATAGAATTTCCTCAATTTACTCACCTACTTTGTGTTTGCATTAAAGATCATATCAGGGTCACCAAATGTGGCTCCTCAATAAATATTGGGGCTTTTTCGATCAGCATTGGGGATGATGGTGATCATCTCTGATGACTCGTGTCACATGAAAAGAAAGACTAGTGACACAAGGAGTAGGCTGATGAGTGTCTCTTTATTGAAGGAGCATACAGTCTTAAATACCTAATGCAAACATAGGCATTTGATAGTAAATGAGAACAAAAGGCATTCTATGAGAAAAGAGTTCAAAAGAGAGTTTCATGGAAGTGCATGATCCCCTTGAGCTGAAAACACTGGGGACAGCTCAGCTGATAGTGTCAGACAAATCTTGGGAAACAGCCAGAAAACATCTCCCACATCCTGCAGCTGGGAAGCCTTGGCCTCCTTGCAAGTTTGTGCTGTTCTGTCTTCAGAGTCTTATTAGCAACTGACTTTTCAGGAGACCCCAGACAACATTACAGCTTAGAAGTCAATTTATATATTTTCAGTACTGACATCCACAACATTTTTTCTTCTTAGCTACATATGGGATGTTCTCCAAAACAGACCATGTGCTAGCTCATAGAATATGCTTAAGTAAATGAAAAAGAACTGAAATCGATCATACTTATTATCAGACTACAGTGCACTGAAATTGAAAGTGCACTGAAAAAGAAATCACAAAAACTCCATAAACGCCTGGAAGTTCAATGACATACTCCTGAAAAACAATGGACCTTAGATAAAATAAAAGAAGAAATTAAACAACATCTACAGTTATGAAAACTTAGGGAAACCAATGAAAGCAATTCTAAGAGGGAAATTTTATAGTAGTGAATTCTGAAATCAGGAAAACAGAATGGATCAAAGGAGCAACCAATATCAGTCAATGAAATTAAAAATGTAATTAAAAAGATATCAACAAAGAAAATCTATGTCCTGCTGAATTCTACAAGAAATTTAGAGATCTAATGCTACTAATGATGAATCTCTGTAATGAAATTAAAAGTTAAGTAACACTCCCAAACTCATTCATGGAATCAAGTATTATCCTGATACCAAAACCAGAGAAGGACCCCACAACAAAAAGAGAGCACTATAGGCCAATCTCCCTAATGAATATAGACACAAAAATATACAATAACATACTGGCAAACAGAATGCAACAAACCATCAAGAAGATTATACACCATGGTCAAATGGGATTCATCCAAGTGATGCAGGGATGGTTCAAAATATACAAATTTATAAATGGAGTACACCATATCAACAGAATCAAAGACAAAAATCACATGATTGGTGAATGAGACTGCTCAGGGCCCGCCAGATCTTCATTTGACCCAGAGCCCAGGCCCCAGTGTGGAACCCTGTAGCAGAACTCCCTGCAAAGAGGCTAGAGGCAAGACCTACCCAGCTGATTCAGGAGCAAAACATCTTGACAGAGTGGCACAAAGGGTTCAGCTCCAAGGGCTGCAGCAGGAAGAAGTAGAGCACAATAACCAGACCCAACCCACATCTACTTGGATGAGTTTGAACTTGATAGATCTGGACCTGGTGCTAAGGTAATAACTCTATCTAAGCTCTACACCAAGGTCAGAAGACAGTGCTATACAAAATGACAAAGAGAAGGAGCAAAATGCATTCTCAGGCCCCGAGCCCACCCAGAACAAATGCAGGAGACAATAGCATAGAATAAATTGGAAAGCACACATCTAAAATCTCTGAAATAATAGCATCAGAAGTAAAGAAACAACTGCAGAAAGTTATAAAGGAAATCAGATCAGAAATAATTTCTGAAGTAAAAAAAGAAATGATAACTATAATGAAAGAAGTACTAAGTGCTTCTAAAGAAGACACTGATTAAAAAAATAGAACAGAATATAAAAATGACGGAATCCTTGAATAAGCAATATAGGAAAGAAATAGAATTCATGAAGCAGATTCAAAGTGATGTACAGGAAATTAAAACCTCAATCACAAGCTGGCAAAACTGTTTGAGTGACAGTGAAAATAAACTTTCATACCATAAATACACCATTGAAGCTAGTAAAAAAGTAAGAAAAAACTCTGAAAAATAACTAGGATACAGGAGAAAATAATTCAGCACCTGCAAGACGATGCAAAGATGAATATAGTGAGACTAATAGGCATCAGTGAGAAAGAAGAAGTCAATACAAATGATATAAAGAGTATAGATAGAAATAATGGCAGAAAACTTCCAAAATATGGGGAAACAATCTGACATTCAAGTAACTGAAACATATAGAACTCCAAATAGCATCAACCCAATTAAAAACACAGCCAGACATATAGTAATCAGGATCTCAGAATTTCAGCATAGGAAAAGTATACTAAAAGCCACTAAAGAAAAGAAACAGATCACATTTAAAGGAAAATCCATCAGAATAATGGCAGATTTCTCTTCACAAACCATTAAGTCAAGAAAAGCCTGGAAAGCATGGAGCAAAGTACTACAAGTCTTGCAAGAAAACAAATTCCAACCCAGACTGATCTATCCTGCAAAACTCTCTTTCAAGTTTGATGCAGAAGTGAAATACTTCCATAACAAAGAACAACTAAAGAATTTCATGATGACAAAAATCCTGAGGGTACTTGACTGACCTTATCAGATACAAAAGTTACATTTCTTGTTATACAGGTCATGCTTTATCTTGGTCTTAACCATCCAGCAGAAAAGTATAAAAACGAAGTATATAAAGTAAAGCCATATTAATATGCTGAGCTGTGAAAGGCTCAAGTCAACAACTTCTGTGGATAACCCACTACTACTGTGGACTGTGGTGGATTATTTTGCTGAATTCATGCACCTATAGTATTCAGATACCAATGGAATACCCATTTCTGACAGGAATAAACAAAAAAAGGGGATACAAAGGAAGGACCATTTTGTATCTGTATATACAGAATAGTTAGGATAGCTATACAGCTACTTTCACTTAATTCAGTGAGACGAAAGATTTGTACTAATAGTGTTTGGACAGGATATCCTGTCTGCCTCTTGTACTATGGATAACCACTGAGAAGATAACAATGTAAAATGTATTAATTATTGAAACTGTCATATTAATCAGCTTTGAAACTGTCTCATTGCTATTTGTTTCTCAATAAAATAAAATAAAATAAAATAAAAAAGAATTTCATGATGATAAAGCCAGGCCTACACAGACTAAAAGATGTTCTAGAGAGGGAGCAAAATGACCACAACTCCATGAATGAGAATGGAAAGAACCCACCAAATAGGGCAAACAATTAAACACAGGTGGATAAGAGGCATACAAAAGCAGGCTTTCAGTTATTCTTTTGTATGCAACAGCAAAATATTTCCATAAGCATACTCTACAAATGGACTTCTCCTGCATCCTCTGGGTCATGATTCTATCTAGGTCTACAGGGTGGATATCAAGGAAATAGCAGTAGCTCAGTCACACAAGTGACATCTGGCCAAAAGTAAGTGTCATGGACACTGTCCATGTCCACGACATACTAGAACTTTGTGTGATATCCTATCCCGAAATTGTCAGAAGTGCTGGTCATTTATTTGCCATTCCAGTATTTATCTTATGTTTTATTCTTAGTAATGTTTTGCTATCATGAAAACTTTATCTTGGTTCAATTGTTTTGAAACATTTAATTTTTAATTAATTGATATTTAATTTTCTGAATATTGCTTAATCTTAATTTTTGTTTTAAGATTTATACTGTATCTTTGATTTACAATCT
>NW_004524583.1:558203-569902 GCF_000260255.1 Octodon degus
AGTAATAATTCATGTCACAGCTAGAAATCTTTGCATATGTATTTATTCAATTATTTATTATTATTATTATTATTATTATTTTTTTTTTGAGGAACCAGATTGAACTCAGACCCTAATGCTTGCAAGGGAAGCACTTATTCTACTGAGCCATCTCCCCTACCCCTCAATTTTTACTTTTGAGGCAAAGTTTATACTGTTAACCAGGCTTGTAGCCTCAGCTGAGGCAGGAGAATTGCCATAAATTCAAGGTCAACCTGGGCTCCATAAAGAGCCCCATCTAAAAAAAAAAAAGGCCCCTGTAACAGGTTTTAAAGTTGTAACTGTACTAAAAAGATTAAGGATATCTTTATAGCGCTTATAAATTTGGCAAACACGAATAAACTTATTACTGGTATATAATTATTTCTAACTTACATAATAACAAAACGCTTATTTAATCAAAGTCAACAGAGGTAGGTCAAAGTTTAAATGGAAAGATCAAATTTAAAGAGAAGCCAATTTTTGATCATTTTTTATGTGTAATATCTAGATGTATATTGTATAAAACAGAAGACCTATTAGCTTTTTTGAATGTAGTTTTAATTTCATAAATGTAACTTTAAAGCTTAGACTTGCAGCATATCTTTTTTTAGACATATCCGTAGTTCCAGAAATATAGCTGTCATAAGCTAAATTAATAGTTGTTTATTTAACTGATTATAATCCAATAATTTAAAACATTTTACAAGCCAATAGATAAATAATCTTTAACTTTCAAAGCTCAATTTTTATTAGCCAAGAACCTAACAATGAAAAATACAGAAAATTCAGTAAATTATAGAACTTTAGCCTTTTAATCCATCTTTATAATTGAAACAAGAGCATGCTAACTTCTGCAGAAAACTGTATTGTTTTAGATATAGCAATTTTAACCTCCTAAATATGGCCAACTTATGCATGGGTACAATGTATTGGTTGAGCTGTGCCACCATAAGACTGAAAAATCCAGACTAGTCCTACATCAGTGGAGAAAACTGAGCACACTGGTGCAGGCATCACAAATGAGGGCTCTCTCCAAGGGCTCCCCGTGTCCAAGTGGCCACCCACTTAGTCATCTTAATTAATTTAGATGACTAAGCATAACAGTTAAGACCTTTTTAAAGGTGTAAATATTATTTTTGACCATGGGAAAACTCCTGAGTTATTGAACACTGCCAATATAGACATTGTATTCGTAAAACTAACTTCTGCTATTGTCTTGATTGCCTAACAACCTCGATGGAAACAGATTAGCAATTTAAAACTTACTCTTATCAATTGAATTAGCCTATTGTCAAAGTATGTGAACCAGAAACACTTGAGCTAATATCTTGAATGTCTATTTATGATCTAACTGAAGGGGAGCTTTTTCAGGATTGTATCTGAAAGTTAATACAACAACATATATATTAACCTAAATCATACACAACCTTTATGTTATCAAACTTTAAGTCCTATTATTATTGATAGATAAGTTATTAGAAATATCATAAACAGTGAGTGACATAGGGCTGTGTCCCTGAGGGGTCAGTGCAGAAGACAGCTATGGGGAAGGCGTATTCTCTGGACAAGAAGGAATGACTACACCCATATACTTCCGCTAGTGATAAGCAGCAGTGACTGATATTCCAAATAGGCATCAATCACTCTGGGTGGAGAACCAAAACTTCCTAAACTCACCCCTCC
This sequence comes from Octodon degus, assembly GCF_000260255.1. NCBI lineage: Eukaryota > Metazoa > Chordata > Mammalia > Rodentia > Octodontidae > Octodon > Octodon degus. Next base: position 559,908 of record NW_004524583.1, read on the forward strand.
CACAAAGTCTTTGTTCCTCCCACAGGCACTTCCTGCACTGGATTCCCCATTTGATAGTCATAGTAAGTGATAATACTCGTATTCTTATTGATTGACCATAGTTTTGTCCCACCCTGGAGGAAACCAAATAATGAGAAGAAAAGCCTAATTGACATTCTCTATGAATACAAGGCAGAAAAATAGCAAGCAGTGCTCCTTTGGGAATATGCAGTCATGTTTACACATTGCAAGTTCCAGGGAAGAGCCAACACACCTGAGATCTGGTGGTCTATCTATCATCTAAAGTGTAAAACTTCAGATAACAGGACACAGATGAATTTTATGCAATTCTAATAACTTACTCCTGTGTGTAAGTAAGTAAAATCAGAGTGTGCCAAATGCTCAGGGCTCTTTGTCATCTAGAGGCAAGAGCCCCCCGGACCTTTCTCTCATAATTATCTCTGTGTCTTTTTGTCTTTCATCCACATTATTCTCTACTCCGGGATAAACTCACAGACTCACTCCTACACTACCTCATACCCACCTGGTGATTTCCCATTGGACCAATATTACCTGAGTGATACTTGGCATGAGTTAACTTTAATGTTATGTTGCTCTACCCCCACCTCACTTCATGCTTTCACTCTACAATCCTTTGAAAAGTGGTTACTCCAGAAACAGTCCTTTGGGGTCCCCTATTCCCCTCTTGGACAGAAACTTTCTTTCTCTTAATAAATACTTCCTGCTCTTAGAATCTTCTGTTCCTAGAATTCATTATTTAATTATAAAGAACACAAAGTCATTTAGCAGGTTGGGATTTATATTTCCCTGATATTATTTGGATTATTTGGAGGTCCTATTTCATTCCTAATCATCAACCTTCATCTGGAAATGTTTGCAGTTGGGCTAGCCTGCAAAGCAATATAACCAATTCTCCACAGAAAATCAAAAAGAAAAGTCTATAAAGGCAACTAATCAACAAACAAATGAAAATAAAAAGAAATTTGGAGGCTCAAAAATACCTTTAATGAAGTACTTCAACCAGTTATTAACACAGACTAAATAAACAGATGAATGAACATACACAAGATAATTGCATTTAAATCAGAGCGCACTCTCAGATAAATTGGCCAGGTCAGTAACTTTTATAGTTTTAGGTTTGTAAGTATAAATAGATGAGTCAAGCTTTGTTTATAGGTCATAAATTAACAGAGATACATTGTAATAAATTAACACTCACAAGAATTAGAGGGGCAAAGAGAAAAAAAAAATCATCCCAACTACAGCAAAGAGGCTGTGAAAACTAATTGCCTATGGATTTTCCAGTCACAGTCTAGTGCTTATACTGACTAAGGAGGACAGGCCAGGATTGGAGAAGAGAACAGACATAGCAGCTCCCAAATTGAGGAGATTAATATTCCTGCTCCCTGATGGCGGCCACTAGCCATGTTGTCTCATTTTCCCTCACTGTTTCGGCCTCCTCTCAGTCTGGACCTCAATAGCTAGTACGACGAGGGAGTTTAAAGATCCATTAGGGCTAAGTGTCATTTTTTTTTTTTGCAGTTTTATGTATTTGTCTGGGTAATATTGGTCATAAGAATTATTTAAGGGCCGGGGAGATAGCTCAGTAGAATAGGCATCTGCCTGGAAAGCGCAGGTCCTGAGTTCAAGCCTTGGTAATGAAAAAAAAAAAAAAAAGAATTATTTGATGCTAAGATGAATTACACCTGAGTCTCACAACCCCAAAAACATGTAGATATTTGACACAGTGGTGGAGGTTCTTAGGTCATCATTTTCCATGACTGAAAATGATGCAAACCAAAATTTAAATCTTCTGGTACACAGTGCCACCACTGATTCCAGATGTAGCTTGGAGGCTTTATGTCTGAACTCTGTTTTGTATATGAGGCCTTAAGTTTCTACCAAGTGCTGGATGTCACTGTAGTGGGCCAACTACTGAGTTCCAAAAAAGTGGTATACTTGTCTTCATACACTGCTCTTTAGTGTATAAATTTTATTCTCTACCCTTTGCAGGGGTGAGGCAAGGTTTTGCTCTGTAATTCAGGTTGGCTTTCAATTCACTATGCAGCCCAGGCTGTCTTCAGACTCGCAGCAGTTCTCCTGCCTCAGCTTCCTGACTGCCGGGATTATAAGGGGTGCACCATTACTCCCAGAATTCATTCAAGGTTCACGGAGATTGTGGAAGTAGTCAGCCACCAAACTGGCTAATGTGAAGTAGTCAGCAGTTCTAGTAACTGAGTGGGTGTTCATTGGCCTGCTCATAGGGAAGTGAGGCTTTGTCCATCAGTGGGTTTTACTAAAGAGGACCAGATACTGGTTTCAAGTGTTAAGACCTGGGCTTCCTTCTTCCTCCTTCCCTAACACTTGAGGCGTCTCTCTCCATGATGGGCTGCTTGGATTGGTGGAGGATTGATAAGGCAATTATTCTCCTCTTGACCTTTTCCATAGCCTTTACTTTGTTAAACTGAAACCCAGCTCTACAATATCTGTTTTCTTTAGCTCTTGTGAAGATAGTCTGGTGCATGAATAATTATTTAATTTAGTGTGCCTGCAGAGAAACAATTACTGGAGGATATTCAGGACCTTCTTCTTCTGCCTCTATATATTGCCAACTCTTAAATTCAAGTATAATGTGGTTTAACTAATTTCTCAATATACTTTAATCTCATTTCTTAGTACCAAGGATATTAAATTCCTACTCTTATTCTATTTTCTTCCATGCCTGTGTCCCTTTCTACTTTTACGTATCTACTATCTCAGTATTCAAAACTTGCTTATAAAATTACTTTTGGTTATTTAAAGTCTGACCACATAGACCTCAAAGACAACATTCTGCCTTGATTTTGTCTAAAGATCCTATTCCTTTACATCTTGTTTCACCTTAACTTTTTAATCTATGTTTCATTCTTTGGAGTTATGTCTACAAAAGTGTGTCCCCATTTTAATCCATCCACCTGCATGTGTTGAAGAGAGGATGATAGAAGATACTAAATAAGACTGTGTCTCTAGATGGCAGAGAAAAGATATGCATGCTTGGATTGGTCTATGGGAAGAGTTTTAAAAGGAAATGAAGGCATTATACTAGAAAATAATTCAGAACAAATTGTATACTCCTAGCCCTGGACAGCCTCAGTAAGTCTTAACTGCCATGCATTTAAGTGTGGAAAATACTTATCCTGCAATCTGAGGACTCTAAAATGCTGAAGCACAAGAATAGCAAGAGTAAGTTTTGGCAGCTTGGTGGCTTAATGAGACACTGTCTCAAAATTTCTTAAAAACAATGGCTGGGGTATAACCCAGTGTAAAGTCTCCAAGTTCAATCCACAGTACTCAAAAAAGAAAAATATTTAACATTTAATAAGAATTAGAGAGTCACTAAATGGCTTGTGCATAAGGAAGTTATTTTAACCCTCAGGGGTACCAGTATTCTAGATGAAAAGATGAGATTTAAAAATTGATATGGAGATACTCTTTTCTGTATTGTTCCTAAACTGTGCATTCAAACATGAGTCTCCATAGTATTCGAAGGTGCTACTTCTGTAGATGAGTACATGCAGCACTCACAGAAGTGAAAGAAATTATCTATAATGGAAAAATAACTTGCAACAGACTTACTTTCCAATATTTAGTCTAAGAACCAATGTAATTAGCCACATTGTTTTTCAAAAGGAAGAGAAAATTTAGTAAAATATTTAGTGAAAAATCAGATCCAAACATGATCATGACAAAAATTATTCCTGTCAATATGCTTTGCACTAACACGAATGATACCCAAAAGTACTGAATACATTTTGTTCCTATCTTTTCTTAATTCCTATTTCTTGGATTTCCATTAATTATTTAATACCCACAATAATGTCAATAATGACAAACTATGACAAAAAAAAAAAAACTAGACCAGAAAATAGTGGAAATAAAGTACTACATTCATCTGATCAAGGCCAAACAGCATAATCATTTCAATCAAAACGTATTTAGCTTTGTAAGTTCTCTTAGTAATTTTACAATACATTTTAACCCTTCTTAAAAATTAAAATTTTAACAAAGAAATCTTTAAAGTAAACCTGAAATCTTATTCTCCAAATAACCAAGAACATCCAGACTACTACTCAGTACTTATTCAAAAACTGAAACTGTACGAAGTGTATCGCTGTCTCTGTCTCTATCTCTTTTTCTGTCTCTCACAGAACTATGTGTTGGGGGCCGCGCCCAAGCCATGTTATTAAGATGGCGCCCATTTCCTGCTTCCTGACTGCTATACTTTGTAAACAGCCTTCCTTGTTATCAACCTTGCCCAGCTACTGGTGACGCCAACCTATCCCCTGTCTGAATCTGCCTTGCCCTGATTGGTTTACATGTTACATATATACTCGCTCCTCCCTGATCCGGAGGAAGCACAAGTAGTGAGCCACGGCTGAGCGGACGTGTAGAGGCTTCGGTTGCTGTGAACGGGAACAATAAAGAGCTTGGATTGCCGTGCCGGTGTTGTGTGCTCTCGTTCAAGGGACAGTGCGCGACAACTATGTACATAAAATGAATTCTCCCAAATATCTGTTACTTTTAATTAACACAAGATGCCAAAGCCAAGAGATTTAAAGGGAAAAAAGAGCTTAAAACCAGATAAATATTTAATTAAAATCTAGGTATTTCATGGAACTTAATTATAGCATATGACATGAAATTTCATAGTAGTCAGTTAACTGTAAGAACACTTAATTGTCCCATCCTTGTGTTCCACGTCCTATCTAATGTTTTATCTTGACAAAACCTACTCTCTAGCAAAAGTAGACTTTCTGTGACAAATCTTACAGGAATTTATCTAACTCAGGCAAAGTATAGGAATAATTTGTAAGTGTAAGCAGACAACTCTTATTAATATCCTGGGAAATCAGAGTTACAGGAGATAATTCATGACATTTTTAACAGGTGACTGATTATAATCAGAGGTCATTAGTATATTTTCAACTATTCATATATATTGGTCTGTTGGGTAAAATTTTATGCTGTGAATCATGTATGCATACAGAAGCTTGAAAATTAAGAGCAATTTTATTAGTTACATTGGTAGGAATAGTCTTGAGCAAAAAAATCTTTCTGAGAAACTAACTCCAAACACAGTTTTGGTACATTCTCAAGTTGGCATTGAGATTTGCAGAACTCTTTTGCTTTATTTTGTTTTGTCTTGATCTTGAGACAGGATCTCATGCTGTAATTCACTGGTCTTGAACTCACTATGTAGCCCAGGCTGAACTGAAACTCATGGCAATCCTCCTGCCTCAGCCTCCTTTAGAAAGTAAGTTTTAATCCATACTTCTACACTAAAAAAATTGTATTCTAGCACTAATTCTAGTAGTTTAAGGCTGCTGTGCTCCTAAAATAACTCATCTCCTCAGGAATGCTGTCTTTTGAAATTCCAACTGCTGTCTACTAAACTGTGCTTCTCTCATTTTCCTAGGTGGAAGTCCCAGTTCACAATGAGATTTTATTTGAAGATGGGCCTCTCTAAGGAGGCAATTTAGGTTAAATGAAGTCATTAGGGTGGAATGCTGATCTGATTAGGCAGTGTCCTATACAAGAGGCACCAGAGGGCGGGACCCTGTTCATGCTTAGTGCTCACAATTGAGGACTGGCTGTGTGAGCAGACAATGAGAAGACAGCTGACTGAGAGCCAAGAACCCTCATCAGAAACTGACTTAGTCAGAACCATGACCTTGGGTCCTATCCTGAAGAACTGTGAGAAAAATGCCTGTTGTTTACATTACCCAGTCAGTGGAACTTTATTATAGTAGCCCCCCGCAAAGTAATATGCATGTAGGGTGATAATTCACCTTTATTCCTGCACTCAGAGTGACACAGGATAGGGACCTCAGTTCAGCTTGGGGGCAGAGGACATGACACCTTGCCCTGCCTCGTACCATTGTTGCAAAGATTAGGGAAGTCATTTTTCCTCTGGACAAGCATCATGATCCATGCATGGATGCCTGATCCATGGAACAACCACCCCATAAAATCCTTCAAAGCCTTCTTCTTAGCACACCTCAGTCCCAAAGGGTCTATAATCTTTTGTTGTGGAGAGGTTCCATTCAGATCACATTGGACTCTCTTACCAATTGTAATAGTTATTGAATGAAAGTCTATCTTTATTCCCTTAGTATCTGGCCTTGTTTATGTCTTATAGCATCAACTTTATGGAATGAGTTTTGTGTAGTCTCAGTTGATGAAGGTAGTTTTATATAATCTTTTCTTTTTTTTCTCTCTCTCTCTGTTTTTTACTTTAGTGCTGTGATGGAAGGGTTGGAGTTTGACTGGTGGAAGTTCAAGTAAGAGAGATGATGACCAACATTGGGAAGCAAGAGAGTTGTGAGTATGCTTACGGTTATTCATTTGCCTGCTTTGGGTGGATTGTTTGGTGGAATAGGTGCATACTTTCTCAAATAATTTATTATCTTCATATTATTTCCTTGAAAATCTCCAAATCTTTAATCTAATGCAACCTATTCAAGTTAAACTTCTGGAAAAAAAAAAACTTTTGGGAGTTCAAGTATTTTCTACAGGGCTATCTGATTAGCTATCTTGCTTAGTGCTGCATGGTTATCAGTGGTGTGATTCACTTTATCTTGTGAATCATTTATGTGTAATGCCAGCTGAGTTGAAATTACTGTCTGCTCATTCATTATTATTGTTCATTACTATTATCCTAACCTCAGGATTCTTGAATGGGAATTTGGAAAACCACTATGGGTGGGGGCGGTAAGAATACAGATAATTTCCTTTTCAATTAATTCAGGGGATAATATGATTAACATGCAAAGGATCCTAAAGCAACCAGGAAAATATAAGAATATGAATTAAGTAGTGAACTTGTAAATTTAAAACACTCAGAATAGGAGAAAATAGATTGTGAAATATGGGAGACAAAGGCAGAATGGTTGATGAGTTTGCAAAAGACAGGAATGATGTGATGGTTAGTTTAATGTGTCAACCCGGCAGGTACACAAAAGCCAGATGTTCACTTAAATATTGCCCCAGAATTTCTGTTATGCTATTTTTTTAAAAGTCAGATTAACACTTAAAAGAGTATATTTTGAGTAAAGCAGACTATTCTTCACATGGGAGTAAGTTTCAACCAATCAGCTAAGGGTCTTAATTAAGAAAAAAAAAAAAAAAACAATCATTGACCTTCTCCAGGGAAGATAGAATTTGGCCCAAGTTGACTCTTGGGCTTTAACTTAACTCTTCTTTGAATTTATGGTCTATAATTTTGTTTGTAGATTTTGGGCTTGCCAGCATCCTCAGTTATACGAACTTAATCTTTAAAATGATCTTTCACTTTTCTGTCTTTTATTGGTTGTTTCTGTGGAAAATCTTGTTTCAGATAGACAAATTCTGAAAAAGCTGGCAAAATCACTTGGAGTTTTCACAAATTTCCCACTTTATCTGAGAAAAACATAGTTTACTTTTCAAAAGAAACTATCCAGTAATAATATTTAATTTTTGAAACTGGTGGATTTGATTTTTGATTTTTTTGATTCTATTCACCTATGATGAAATGTCAATAACTCTAAAACATATTCTGTCATAATTACACAAATAGGTTTACTTTGCTTCCTACTCCTTCCATCAAAAGAGAAAGTGAGGTTTGTTTTCCAAAGGATTTATTAGTCTGGGATAAAAATTGTCATTGACAATATATTTCTTGGTTTACTTATTTGTCTTTGCATTTGGGGATCAAGTCATGATCATAACTCAGACTTGCCCTAATAACCCTAAAACAGTGGAAATGGGGTGACCAAATAAGCTAAACTGTCACTAGGAATTGTAATGAATACTTACTGGGGAGAGAGAGGCTCATTACCTGAGAATCTTAAAAACATAATTCTTTTCCTACAATGATGGTGACTTCTCCAGGTGCAGCTGAAGATCCTTAGACTATTTCCTCAGGATTTCATTTCTTCAGTTATGCAAAAAAAAAAAAATACACTGGCCTTCTGAGGGAACTACAGTGGACACAGTATATGACATACTCTCTACCTTCCAAGAAATTAGAGACTAAGAGAGGAAAAGTGATTCAGCATAGAGACAAACCATTCAACAGCATTTTAGGTGTAATGATGTAAGTACACATAAAATAAAGGTGCATATTACAAATCAATTTTATCATCTTATATAGAAACAGAAATGTGTTAGACTCAGGTCTTATACATAATACCATCTCTGATTGGGGCTGGTTATTCAAAAGGAGTGGGTGGGGAAAAGTTCAAATTATTTGAGTTCCTTGCAGTGTTTTTTTTTTTTCTGAAAAAAGAAAAGAATTTTTAAATTCCTCCATAACTGGTGGACAGTCAAGGTTACTAGTATGCTTAGTCTTTTTTTATATATTTAGTACAGGGTCTATGAGGTCTCACTATGTAGATCAGACTCATAGTGATCCTCTTATATTCAGCCTCCCAAACACTGGGATTACAGGTGCTCACTACCACGCCCAGTCTCAATCACTGTCTCAGCAAGCCCCAGGGGCAGGGCTGGCACAGCAAGTTGGGGATTGAACCCTGGTCTCTGCATCTGCCTAAACAGACACTTTAATCTGCTGAGCTATCTGACCAGCCCATAGTATGCTTAATCTTCAAAATCTATGTGCATCTACCTGTCTTGGGGGACCTAAGTGTAGGCAATTTTGCTTTCCAAAGCATATCATCAAATTCCTAGTATACCTGCTGCTTTAACAAGATTTCTAAACTATTTTCAGCCTTCCCTTCCAAGCAGTTATAGGGTTCCTAAGCCAATTTATGAATTTGGATATAAGTAGACTATGACATATGTATTAGACATATGCCAAATTGAGTTTACCAGTAGTCTAAACCCCAAGCTGTTGTAAGTGTTGTAGGTAATAGGTCACAGCTCTTTACTCATCATTTCCCCAAGAGTATTGCTGCTCTCAGAAGATGGTAGTCACTGATTTGGGAGATTACCTACTCCTCTACCACAGCCTACAGCCTATGACTGACTGAATGATACTGGGGCATGATAAAGTAATACCCTACTTCAAAAGGGGAAGAATCTTTGTGGTGTAGTCTTATGTTATGGTACATTACCATACTCGAGGCTGTGCCACAAGCACCTAAGATCATATCCTGTGTATTTCCTCCCCTTCTCTCTTCTGCTTCACTTCCTCTCTTAGCAATATGTTCTGAAGTGGGAACCCCTCAATAAGTCTTGTACAGATAGAAATCCTTTTTAGGGCCCATTATGAGGAAATCTAAACTATCATAAGCAATAGTGTGCTCTGTTTATCTGATGGAAAACAGAGCAAGATGTGATTATTTGAAGCATGGGAAAGAAATAATTAAGAATCAGACTGTACTCTGTTTGCACTTTTTACTGTTGGGATTCCAAGAATAAAAACTAGTAAGTTGGACATTTCCCCAAGTAAGCAGGGAGAAAGGCACAGTACACTATCAGGCCTAAAGTGAAAACTGGCAGGGTATGAAGATATGTAGGGGGAGCAAACAGAAGAGGGTGGGAATTGCACATCAGAAGGTGCAACAGGAGAGACTATTTGATTAGCCTTCACTTTGACCTAAATGTATAACTCAGTCTTTGTTAGTTTTAGTTGGCCACACCAAATGGAACATTTGGAATTCCTTAGCTGTCCTTCCCCGTAAACATTAAGCAATTTAGGTTTCTCGGAAGACAACAAGAGATAACTTCTCTGATAAGGAAATTTTTGATGTGGGAATTTTCACTCCTACCAGCTTATTTAAATATTTTTTTGGTCCCTGTACATAGGTCCTAGTGCATAGTACCTAGATACATAGTACTAGAAGTTAATAGCAGACTTTGGAGGATTAGAAATTTAGTTCCTCTCCACTTTGAATACACAGATACAAAATATACATTCATCTGTATCCCCTTTTTTTGTTAAGTTCCGTTATTTGAATATTATAGGTGTGTAAACTCAGCAAAATATTCTAAAAGAGTCCAGTAGCCCATAATAG
>NW_004524583.1:570002-575968 GCF_000260255.1 Octodon degus
CTTTTGAATGGGTTCATCTAATGTATTTTACATAGTCCTGCATAACTATCATTTGAGAGCTCTTTATTCTTTATCCAGGACCATAGAGCAACTTCTCTTGCCTTCTGAATTATGTTCTTTATTATTTCCTATATGCTATGTCTGGAGGTATCAGAATATTTTGAGTTTGTATAACTGGAAAATATTTTAGTTTTCAAATGTATGTTTGCTAAGTATAAAATTCAAAGAGGACAGATTTTTTTTTTCTTTCAGTCCTTTAGTTATTCTAGTTTCTTACATACCTGGTCTTTTTGTTTTCTATCTAAAGTGGAAGAAGATGCTGTTTAATTTTGTTCTTCCATAGTTAGTATTTTTATGTATATGTTTTAATGATTTTTATCTTTACAATAAGTTTGGGACAATTTCATTTTTATGTGTCTTGGTATGATTTTATTCAAATTTTTTGTGCAAAGGTTCATTTTTCTTGGAAAAGTGGTGTTATAAGTTCAACTAAATTCAGAAATTTTAAATCTTTAAATACTTAATGCCTACCTCTTTCTACTTTGAGAATTCTAATTATATGAATATAAGTTTCTTGATTTTGACACTGATTGATATGTAAATCCTTCATTTTTATTTTGGACAATTTTTATTGTTATTTTCATGTAAGTTTATAAGTGCTTTATTTACAATGTGCAATCTATTATTAATCTCATGCTATGTATTCATTTCAGAAATATTTCTCTAAAATTCACTCTGTCTACATCTTATATCTTTCACATTTCAATATTTGTCTACAAATTTTAATATGATATGTAATTATTGATTTCCAAAAAAGTTAATGAAAAAATCACATGATCATCTCAATAGGTGCAGAAAAAGCTTTCTTACAATGTCCTACACCCATTCATGATAAAAACCCTACAGAAAATTGTAATAGATGGTCTTTATCTCAATCTGATAAAAGCCATCTATGACAAACAGCCAACATCATACTAGTCAGGAAAGGAAAGCTTTCCCTCTAAAACAAGACATAGATAGCCACTGTCACCATTCCTATTCAGTATAGTTCTGAAAACATTAGCCCCAGAACATTTAGACAAGAGAGAAAAATAAAATAAATAAGGTTAGGAAAGGAAAAAGGTAAATTATTATTTCTGAATGACTGATACTCTACATAGAAGATCTCAAACTCTACCAAAGAACTTGCAAGTTTAATAGCCAGATTAAGTTGCATAGATAGACACAAAGTCAACACTCAAAAATCAATAGCATTTCTGTACACAAACAATAAATTTACTGAGAGAGAAATTAGGGAAACCACATTCTTCACAACATAAATGAAAAAATACAGTGCTTAGGAATCATTCTAACAAAGAAAGTAAAATATCTATACATTGAAAACAACAGTACTCTTAAAAAGGAGATCAAAGAAAATATTACAAAATGGAAAAATATCCCTTGCTCATGGTTATGAAGAACCACCATAGTAAAAATGGCCCTACCACCAAAATTGTTAGTGCAATTCTAATCAAAATACCATCAGTATACCTCATAGAACTAGAGAAAACATTGCTTGAATTTATTTGGAACCTGAAGAGACCAACAATCCTAGGCAACAAAGGCAAGGCAACAAAATAGGATAGATATACAGCTACTTTGTCTTAGTTCAGTGAGAAGAAAGATTTATTATAGTGTTTAGACATGATATCATGTCTGCATCTTATACTCTGAATAACTATTACAAAGACAACAATATGCAATGTGTTAATTATTGTAACTGTCCTACTAACCTGTTTTGAAACTGTCTCATCGCTATCTCTTTCTCAATAACATTAATTTAAAAAAAGGCAAGGCAGGGACATCATGATCCCTGACTTGAAATTATGCTATAAACTTACTGTGATAAAACAACACTGTACTGGCAAAAAAACAGACCCAAGGATCAATAGAACAAATTAGAACAGGCAAAAACAACTTGAAACCCAGAGGCACCTCACTTTTTTGTTTGTTTTGGTACCAGGAATCAGACTTAGGATCTTGTGCTTGTAAGCAGGCACTGCAGGCATTTTATCTTTCACAAAGGGTCCAAACATCTTTACTGGAAGAAAGATAGCCTCTTTAATAAATAATGCTGGAACTATTGACTTTTCACGTGCTAAAACTAAATCTAGACCCATATCTCTCATTATGCACTAAAATAAAATCAAAATGTATCAAAGACATGAAAGTTAAATGAAAAACAGTAAATCTACCTGAAGGATAATAGGTAAAACTTTTGAAGACATAGGTATAGGCACAGATTTCATGATCAAAATCCCAACTATATGAGAAATACTACAAAGAATTAGCAATTGGGATATTATCCTATTGAAAAGCTGTTGCACAGCAAAAGAAGTTAGAGTGAAAAGACAACTCACAGAGTGGGAAAAGAGCTTACCCAGTGATTCTACAGACAAAGGGCTAATATCTAGATCATATAAAGAGTTAAATAAAACAGACCTTCAAATTTGAAGATCCAATCAAAACATGCACATCTGAGATGAATATACTTCTCAGAAGTATAAGCATCAAATGAGTACATGACAAAATATTCAACATCACTGATTGTTTGAGAGATACAAATTAAAACAATGCTGAGATTCTATCTCACTGTAGAAAGAATGACTACTATCAACAAATCAACCAATAACAATTACTGGTGGGACTATGGGGTAAAAAGGAATGCTTCTCCACTATTGGTGGGAATGTAAACTATTGCAACCAGTGTGGAAATCAGTGGCAAACAATGTAGAGGTTCTTCAAAAAATTAAAACTAGAGCATCCATTTGACCCAGTTATTCCCCTTCTTGGTATCTTCCCCTCCAAATTAAATGCATCATAACACAGCAATATATGCATACTCATGTTTCACTAGTAGTTTGTAACAGCTAAATCTTGGAAACAATACAAATGGCTATCATTCAAGAAATAGACAAAAAACACTTTTAGTACTATGGAGTACTACTTAGCCATAAGTAAGTATAAACTTGGGACACTTAAAGCTCCATGGATAGACCTTCAAACCATACTCTAAAGTGAAGTAAATTGGACACATATGTGCATGGTCTTACACCATCACATATTTTATTGCCTTTCTGGTATGACAAAGTGAAATTATAAATAAGCACAAAAATATATAATAGATATTGTGAAATGTGAAGTAATTACTCAGAGGGAAAGGAAAATTGGAGAGAAATAAGAGAAAAGCAAATATAAAAAATAGGATAAAGTGGAAAGAATGATTTTTAAGTAAGGAGGGGATGAGGACTTGAAGGGAGGGGAATAGGAAAAAAACAGGAACTAAGATATATCATGTGTAGATACAAATTCCGTACAATGATCATTACATATACCTAAATTGTACCGATAAACTTGATCTAAAAAAACAAAAGAAATGTGGCAGGAATGGAAAATATGAGGAAAATTACAAGATATTTTTATTTTTAATATCTTAAAAGAATGACTGAAGGAAAAGCAACAAATAATATAGATTTTATATAATACATACATAATATGTAACAGTAATAGTACAAGAAGGAAAAATGGTAAATGGAATTTTAGTATTACATGATAAAAACTGGTAAACTAAGTATGCAGAATAAAATCTCTACACAGTGATAACCTGTCTCAAAAAACGAAATATAAAAAATAAAAAAGACAATCTCTATGGGGCTGGGGAGCACAAGGACCTGAGTTCAATCCCCGGTTCCGCAAAAAAAGAGAGAGAGAGAGAGAGAGAGAGAGAGAGAGAGAGAGAGAGAGAGAGAGAATCTCCAGAGAAAATACTAATATTAAAAAAATTATAGTCAGGAGGTCAATAAAAGACACAAAAGAGAACATTACTTAAATATTTAACACTTCAGGAAAAAAGGAAAAATATAAAACATATGAGGTAAAAACATGCTAAGATAGTAGACAACCCTACACATAAATCATTCTATCAAAGGTAAATGGAATATAGATTTCAATTAACAATCAGAAATTTTTAAACTAAAAATAAGACCCTATTGCATGAAATTAATAAAATATACATTTAAAATGCAGACACAAGTTGACAGTAAAAGGATCAACATAATGAGGAATGATTACATTAATATCACTGAAAGTAGAATTTGAGGGAAGAAATTTCATCAGAGATAAAGAAGGATATCACAACAATGCAAAAATTCGTTTTCCAATAAATATATCAATTCCAAATATCTGTGTTTGATAATGGACCTTCAAACCATGAAGCAAACAATCAAAAGTTCTAAGACAAAGGGCAGACACATCTATAACTGAACTATCCATTGAAAAATCTTGGTCCAGACAATTCAGTGGAGCAGAGAAATAGTCCACAAGCATAGCAACATTAATTAACAATTTGTGTCCTTTACAGTGATGCCAGAGTTATACATTAGAAAAAAAGAAATAGTTTTAACAAATCGAGCCAGAAAACTGGATATTCATAGGAAAAGACAAATATACAATAATACAGAAAACTTCCATATATATCTCACATAATATATAAAAATATATAGAAAGTAATTTAAGGGCCAGAGAAATAGTTCAGTAGTCCAAGCGCCTGCCTGGCAAGCACAAGCATCTGGGTTCATGGTACATGCAGTGCTGGCCCTGTGCTATGCCGGCCACTGAAACCCGGTGTGGTGGCACATACCTATAATCTCAGTGCTGAGGAGGCTGGGACAAGAGGATCACTATGAGTCCAAGCTGCACAGTGAGACTCTGTACCAAATAAATAAATAAATAAATAAATTTTAAAAGGTAATTCAAGATAAATTTATGCATAAAAGTAAAGAGTGGGCCAGCCAGATACTCAGTGGACTAAAGCGCCTGCTTAGGCAGAGCATAGCCACCACCCCCAGTGGGCAATTGAGACTGGGCATGGTGCTGCGTGCCTGTAATCCCAGTGCTTGGGAGGCTGAAAAACAGAAAGGATCACTACAAGTCTGATCTGTGTAGTGAGACCCTGTAGACCCTATACAAAATACATTTTTTTTTTTAAAAAAAGGAAATGGCAAAAACTATGAAACTTTTAAAGCTATTCTCCTGTACTTTGGATAGGTGAAAATTTCTTAAAACACAGCACTAAAGACAAAAGAAAAATATAATACATAAGAATCCATCAAAATTTAGTATTACTTCTCACCAAAAGATACTGTTTACAAAATGTTCGGGAATGTTGAATCCTAGGAACCAATATTTATAGTACATAGAGCATCCGGCAAATAATTCATATCCAGACTATTTAAAGAGCAACTCCAAGTTGAGAACATGGTGGAGAAAGATTGGCAGCACATCACAGCACCTTTAGGATCTGGAATCCAGACACTGGAAAAACAACAAAGAGAAAAGGAACAATAGCTTCATTAATCAAGAAAGACACCACAGGAAAACGACAAATCACACAGAAATTGAAGACAATTTGGATAATAGAATAAAGTATGGTCTTCCAAGGAGTGGGACCTGTCTACAGAAACACAAGGCAAGCCTGGGGAGGGTCACAAACCCTAGGGAAGTCAGCAAACTGGCACATGTAGCCACCCCATAAAGTCCACAGTACTTGTAAACTGCAAGCACAACATACAGTTTTACACTGGAACGCTTGTCCCATTTAGGACTGGTTAATCAGGAGGCATTTTAGGAGGGAGATGTTTAACCCCTTGGATTAGCTCATACATTTTTTCACAAACTGCTGGAAAACAAGTGAGGAAATGTGAGGTGTTTGAGCCTGAAAATGTTTATTACCATAAATCCCTTTAGCCTGAAAGTCACCAATATGTAAAGATTTTTTTTTTTCAGTTTGGTTCCTTTGAAGAATGACACACCTAGAAAACATATATTTAATATGTCATGAAGTTAGTAATAATTCATGTCACAGCTAGAAATCTTTGCATATGTATTTATTCAATTATTTATTATTATTATTATTATTATTATTTTTT
>NW_004524583.1:585893-587131 GCF_000260255.1 Octodon degus
TGTTTCTTTTGTCCCTCTCCTCATGTTTTCCTTCTCATTGAAAATATTATTTGCCCATCACAGTATCTATTATACCTTTCTAACTTCATTTACTCTTTCAGATTCTCACACTAGTGAGATAATATGATGTTTGTACATGTGAATCTGATTCACTTCACTTACCAGTATAGTTTCTAGTTACATCCATTTATCTACAAAAGCCTCACATTTATATTTTTTGCAGCTGACTAATAACACATTGTATAAAATACCATAGCTTTTTATCCATTCCTCAGTTGATGGGCATTTGTGTTTTGTCCAAGATTTAACTATGACAAATTGTGCTGCTATAAACATGGATGTAAATACATCATTATGGTATGATGTTTTTAGTTATTTTGGGAAAATAACCAGAATAGTTGAATTGAATGGAATTTCCAGTCCTAATTTTTTTAGGAGTCTCCAAACTGATTTCATAGTGGTTGTGCCAGTCTACATTCTCACCAACAGTGGAGAAGGTTTCCTCTTCCCCCATATCCTTCCAGTTTGTTACTGATTTACTTCTTGATGATAGCCAGTCTTTTTGGTGTAAGATGGTACCTCAGCATTGTTTTAATTTGCATTTATTAAATGACCAATGATGTTCAACATTTTTTCATATATTTATTTCCATTTGTATCTCTCCATTTATGAAGTGCATATTCATCTCAGATGCTCATATTTGGATTGGGTATTTGAAATTTTGGAGGCCTGATTTTTTTAATTCTTTGTATATTCTAGATAGGAGTCCCTTGTCTGAAGGGCAGTCCACTACAATTTTTTCCCAATTTGTGGTTTTTCCTATTATTCTGTTGGTGATTTCATTTGATGTGCAGAAACTTAAAAAAATTAGATTCCAATTGTTGATTCTTTGAATTATTTCCTATATGGTTTGATTTTTGTTCATGAACTCTTTACTTACTCCTATGTCTCTAAGATTTCTACCTACTTACTCTTTCAAAAGATTTAGTGTTTCAGTTTTAATATTAAAAATTTGATCCATTTTTTTCAAAGTTTTATTGATAAACAGATAGAAATGAGACAGTTTCAAATCCAAGCAGAAGTACAGTTTCAACAAATAATACACTGCATATATTCTTCTTAGTGGTTAATTGCTGTACAAGAAGTGGACTTGTGATCCTATTTACAAACACCATTAGAACAAATCATTCTATTCATTAAGAGAATGCAACTATATATCTATCCTAACCACTTTGAAT
>NW_004524583.1:605812-606927 GCF_000260255.1 Octodon degus
GGGGCGGCCCAAGGGGCTGGGAGAGGGTCCGGCCCACTCCGCACCTGGGCTGGGACTGGTCCCTCTGGCGCAGGGTAGCAGGAAGCTCTCCGCACACTCACCGGACCTGGGCTAGGACTCGATCCATTTTGACTGTAGTTTTGTGCATGGTGATAGGAATGGTTCTATTTTAAGTCTTCAGCATATTGAAAGCTGATTTTTCCAGCACCATTTATTAAAGAGCTATTCTTTTTCCAGGGAAGATTATTGGCCCCTTTGTCAAATATATGTTGTTTCAGTGTGTTTGTAGTTGTGTCTGCATCCTCTAATGTGTTCAATTGATCCTCAGGTCTGTATTTTTGTCAGTACTATGCTTTGTAGTATAATTTCAGGTCAAGAATTGTGATGCTTCCTGCCTTTTCTCTATTGCTCAGGATTGCTTTTGTTATTTGAGATTTTTCTGGTCCCAGAAGAATTTTAGGAACACTTTTTATAGATCTGTGAGTTATACTGATGGTATTTTAGTTGGTATTTCATTGAATCTGTATAACAATTTGGGGAGTATGGCCATTTTAACAATGTTGGTTCTTCCTGTCTGTGAACAAGGAAGATCTTTCCATTTTCTGAAATCCTCTTTGATTTCTTTCTTCAGAGTACTATAATTTTTTTCTGTATAAATCTTTTACTCCCTTTGTGAAATTCATTCCTAAGTATTTCATTTTTGAGGGGTTGTTGTTGTGAAAGGCATGGTTTCCATAGTTTCCCTTTTTATGGGTTTTTGGTTTGTGTCTAGAAATGCTATTGATATTTGAGGGTTGACTTTGTATCCAGCTATGGTACTGAGTTTAGTTATGAAATCTACAAGTCTGCTAGCATAGTTTTTTTGGTGTCTTCTATGTATGTACAATATCATGTCATCTGCAAATAATGATAATTTCACTTTTCCCTTTCCAATCCTTATTCCTTTTTATTGCTTTCTCTTGTCTAATTGCTCTGTCTAATGTTTCTAGACCATACTGAACAGGAGTGATGACAGTGGGCATACTTGTTTCTGATTTTATTTTTTTATTATTTTTTAATATTTATTTTTTATTGAGAAATAAATATGAATGAAACAGTTTCACAGCTGATTAATA
>NW_004524583.1:609153-610221 GCF_000260255.1 Octodon degus
TTACACATAAGTCCAAAAATCTCACCATATAGAAGCTTGAAGCAGGACAGTCCCACAATATTCCTTTTCCTGTCTCTTGCTTTCCTTCACCACCCCCTTCTTTTTGAACAACCATCTACCTGAGAGACATCATAGCAGCAACTGGTATGTCATGAAAAGCAGCCCATATTCAGAAGACCAGAATACAGGCACTCCAAGCATGAAACTACTATTAAAATAACCATCTGCAGTGCAGTACATTAGTTAACAGGTATCAGTATATATAGTTAGGGTGAGAATCTTTCCAATTAACTTCTAGATTCAAAAATCTTCTGGAGATTCTCAGGATCATTGCTTTGCCCATCTTCTACATATAACTGTGTGGCTTGACTTATTCATCTTTCCTAGCTCTTCTCCTTTTCCTCTAGATTAGTTAGTTCTTGAGATCCTGCTTTCCTTTTTACTTGTATTATATCTTTCTATTTGTATTTCTTCTTTGAGCTCTTATACTAGGGAAACAATATGATATTTACACATGTGTGTCAAGTTTATTTCACTTATGAGTATATGATCAAGTGGCCTCCACTTCAATATAAAGGCTTGGAGTTTATCATTCTTAATAGCTGAATAGTACTCCATTGTGTAAAAATACCACACCTTTCTCAACCATTCCTCAGGTGATGGGCATCTTGGTCGTTTCCAAGATTTGGCTATCACAAATTGTGCTGCTATAAACATAGGCACATATATATCACTATGATATGAGGTTTTCAGATCCTCTGGGAAAATTCCCAGTAGAGAGATAGCTGGTTTAAATGGGATTTCCAGTCCAACTTTTCTAAGGAGTCTCTATACTGATTTCCATAACGGTTGCACCAGTCTGCATTCCCACCAGCAGTGGAGAAGGGTTCCTTTTTCCCCAAGGCCTCTAAAACATTTGTTGTTGGAAGATTTCTTTATGATAGCCGTTCTTTCTGGGGTGACATGATAGCTCAATGTTGTTTTAATTTGCATTTCACGGATGGCTATTGATGTGGAGCATTTTTGATACATTTATTCGCTTCTTTAATTCCTTCCTCTGAGAAGCGT
>NW_004524583.1:617936-625840 GCF_000260255.1 Octodon degus
TATTGGCGGTGAACCTGTTGTACCCCTCTGGCAAGATTTTCTGCTCCTGGACTAGCTGGGTGGTTCTATCCTCCACAATCTCTGCAGGGACTGCAGCTGCAGGGTTTCATCCAAGGCCTGTATGCCAGGCCTGAACTAAGCCTGAAGGTGACAAGTTGGAGTAGGTGGGAGAGGCCGCTCTACCACACACTCACTGGGCCTGGACTAGGACTGGGTCTGGGGGTTTCTGGAATGCGGCAGAAATTCCTACTCAGCGGGCGGGTTGGGGAGGTGCTGAGGAGTGGTGGGGGGTGTCCCAAGTGGGTCAAAGAGGGTCTCACCCACTCTGAGGTTGGGCTGGGATCATTAATAGGTCCCACTAGTGCAGGGTAGCCTGAAACTCTACCACACACTCACTGGGCCTGGACTAGGACTGGGTCTGGGGTTTCTGCCCCATTCCTGGAATGGGGCAGAAATTCCTACTTGGTGGGTGGGGTTGGGGCGGTGCAGGTCTGGGCTAGGCCTGGGTTCTGGGTTTCCTGGAATCTGGCAGAAATTCCTACTTTGCGGGTGGTGTGGGGGAGGTGTGGGCCTGGTCTAGGACTGTGTTCCTGATTTTATAGTGAAGGCTTTCAATTTTTGTCCATTTATAATGATATTTGCTGTTCGTTTGTCTTTGATGGCTTTTTATCAGGATGAGGTAAATGCCATCTATTTTAACTTTCTGTAGGGATTTTACAATGAATTGTGTTGGACTTTGTCGAAAGCTTTTTCTTCACATATTGAGATGATTATGTGATTTTTGTCTTTGGCTCTGTTGATTGGATATATTACATTTATGGATTTATGTATATTATACCATCCCTACAATCCTGGGATGGGTCCCACCTGGTCGTGATATATAATCTTCTTGATGATTCACTGCATTCTGTTTGTTAGTATTTTATTGGGGATTTTTGCATCCATGTTCATAGGGATATTGGGCTGTAGTTCTTTTATTTCATTGTGTCCTTCCCTGGATTTTGTATCAGAGTAATACTTGCCTAGAGGAATGAGTTTGGGAGAATTTCTTCCCTTTCAATTTCATTGAAGAGTTTGAGAAGAGCTGGCATTAGGTCCTCTAAATTTCTTGTCGAATTCAGCTATGGTTCCATCAGGACCTGGGCCTCTTTGTTGGTAGGTTTTTGATTAAATTTTCAATTTTATAGACTGATATTGGGTTATTTAGAGTATTTATATCTCTTTAAATCAGCTTTGGTAGTTCATATGTATCTAGGAATTTGTTCATTCCTTTTGTTTTCCATATTGTGAGAGTAAGTATTTTAGAAATAGGTATTAATGATCTTCTAAATTTCTATAGAGTCTGTAGTGATTTCACCCTTTTGTTTCCTCATTACATGAATTTGAACTGTTTCTCTTCTTTTTTTAATGAAGTTGGCTAGGGGTTTATAAATTTTATTTATTCTTTCAAAGAATTAACTCTTTGACTCATTAATTCTTTGAATTAATTTCTTTGTCTCGAATGAATTGACTTCTGCTCTGATCTTTATACTTTCCTGCCTTCTTTGAGCTTGACTTGCCTTTCTTTTCCTAGGAGTTGGAGGTACATCATAAAATTGTTTATTTGGGCTCATTTTTTTTCCTGAAGTGAGAATTTATCACTATAAATTTCCCTCTTAAGACAGTTTTCATTGCATCCCACAGGTTTCAGGAATTATTGTTCAGGAGGATATTATTTAATTTCCATGTGCTTGTAGAGTTTTTGCTATTTCTTTTGTCAATAATACCCAGTTTCATTGTATCATGGTCAGATAAATGCATGGGATTATTTTGATTCCTTTGCATTTACTTAAGCATGTTCTATGTGCCAGCACATGGTTTGTTTTGGAGAGCATTCCATGTGTAGCTGAGAAGAATGTGGATTCTGATATCATTGGGTGGAACACTCTGTAAATATCTTCTGAGGCTATTTCTTCACAAATTTGGTTTAGTTCTGATATTTGCTTATTTTTTGCATAACAGATCTATCTTTTGTGTCAATGAGGTGCTAAAGTCTTCTAGTACAATTATGTTATTGCTCATTAGGTTTTTCATATCTGTTAAAATCTGTCTTATATAGTTAGATGCTCCTACATTGGTTCTCCTACATTGGGTGCATATATATTCATAATTGTTATTTCTTCCTCTTGCAGTTTTGTCCTAACAAGTATGTAGTAACTTCCTTTATTTCTTTTAATCACACTTGGTTTGAAGTTGACACTGTGAGAAACCAGAAGAGCTTTCCCTATTTTTTTTCTGGGCTCCTGTTGCATGGAGTATAGTTTTCCATCTTTTAACATTCAGTCTATTGATTTTTTTTTTTGAGTTAAATGTGTTTCTCGTATGCAGCATATTGTTGGATTTTGTTTCTTGTTATACTCTGCCAGTCTGTTTTTTTTTTTTGATTGGTGAATTGAGGCCATTTACAGGGATGTTTATAACTGATATGTGTTGGCTTATCTTTGTCATGTTGTTTTCCTACTATAGGATCCCTACTTTTCCCTTCTGCTTAATTGGTTGCTCTGCATGGCGGGTCTCTTCTGCTGTTCTTGAAGTTGTGGTCATCTTTGTCTCTTTGTAATATATCTGTCAGTAAGTACTTTTTGCAGGATTAGTTTGGTTGTTATGAATTTCTTCAATGGTTCTTTGTCATACAAGTATCTTATCTTTCCATTAAATTTGATAGTTTTTCAGGGTACATCAACCTTGGTTGGAAGTTGTTTTCTTCTCGACCTCAAATATCTCAGTCTAAGTCTCTTCTTGATATGAGATCTGTGTTGAGAAATCTGCCATGATTCTGATGGGCTTTCCATTATAGGTGATCTGTTTCTTCTCTGTAACAGCTTTTAAATTTCTGTTCTTTTGCTCAGTTTCTGGGATCTTGATTATTATATGTCTGAGTGAAAATTCATTTTGATTACCTGTATGTCAGATTCTTTTCCCATGCTTGGGAAATTTTCTGCAAACAATCTTTTTGTGCCATTTGTATCATTTTATGCCATTAACTCCAGCTGTTTTGTTGATTCCTATTAGCCTTATATTGTTCTTATTTTCATCATCTTCCAGCTGTTATATTGTTATTTCCTAGTTTCTCGTTATTTTAAAGGTATCTTTCCTTTTGTGTTTATTAGATGCAATGCTATCTTCAAGGTCTGATGTTTTATCTTCTGCTTTGCTGAAGCAGTTTTGTCAGTTTTAAATGGAATTCTTAATGCCTGGATATCTGTTTGAATCTGTTTCATGCATTCTAGTTCTTTCCTATATTGTTCATTAATATTTCCATAACTTTACTATTCTAGTTTATTTTTTAATCTATGTCTTCTTTAGATATATTAAGCAGTTCTTTCATGGTTGTTGTTATTTCCTTTTTTACCTGAGAAATTATTTCTGATCTGTCGTCCTCCATATTCTGATGGAGTTGTTTCTTTACTTTAGTTGCTATCATCTCAAACATTTCAGGTCTGTGACTTCCAAGTTCTTCCATGACCTTGTCTCCTGGACTTGTTTTGGGTGAGCTAGAGATCTGAGATTACCTACTGTTTCTTCCTTTTTTCAGTTTTGAAGCTCTCAGTGTTATCCCTGCCTTTTCAGTGATGGGGAGAGGTGTTGGTGAGCAAGGCTTTCAGGAGAGTGGGAGGGCATGGTAGGCTCCTCAAAGCTCCCAGTGTGTGGGAATTCAAAGTGGCTTCCACTTTGGTGGGGGCACAAGCCACAGCTCAGGAAGGATCTGATGATGATGAGTACAGGCCAAAGTTTTGCAAGGCTTTCTGGATGGTGGATCAGTACAGGGTAGGGCTCACCCGTGCTCCTGCAGGTCCCTGTGGCAGTCCTCTGGGCACCTGGTTTCAGGTCACCACAGCAATCTCCCAGCAGTCTACTGAGCAGTTTTCATGATGGGGTCTAGGGGCAAGACTCAGAGAAACTCTGGCTGTTGGTTTGGGTGAGGGGGGATCAGGGTTATCTTATCAGGTCTTCTGGGCAGTCTTCAGGGTGAAGATGGGCCAGTAGCTGGGGCTCAGAGGAAGAGCTAGGCCTTGGTATGCAATTTTAGACCTTTTAAAATTCTTTTCACACTCAACTCGGACTACAGAAAAACAATTTTCATGTTTATAGAATAAAACTCAATATATTATAGTACCTTAATGAGATTAAACTTGGTAAGCATTAAGAACAAGTTGGTATACTACACTTCTGACATGAGAACTAGAAATGCCCAGGGGACCCTAGGGACAATGGTTACTTTTATGATAAATAAAAGGAAACTGATGACTGCAGTTAACAGCAACATTAGTCAAAATTCTAAGGTACAAATTATTTCTTAGACCCTGTTCCAATAAGCAAGAATCTCAAACGTAAGCATGGCTTGCTACTTAACTTTTTCAAACCAACCAAACTACAATATTAATAAAATAAAAAATTCACTCCTCAGGCCTAGCCAGACAGTTCCATGGATTAAAGTGCCTGCTTAGGCAAATCCAGTGACCGGGGTTCAATCCCTAGTGTGCCATGTGGGCCCCACCCTTGGGGAGTGCTAAGGTGGTGATTGAGACTGTGTGTGGTGTTGCATGTCTGTAATACCAGTACTTAGGAGGCTGAAAACAGAAGAGATCACTATGAGTCTGATCTGTGTAGAGAGATCCTGTAGACCATGTACTAAACACAAAATAATAATAATAATAATAATAATAATAATAATAATAATAATAATGTATTCCTCATCCAAATAGTCTGTTGGATCTAGTTCACATATCATTGGTAAGAATTCTGACTTATAACAGGACTTCAAGCATAAAGGATGGTAAAAAGAAAAACAAAAACTGAAGAGCAGTGATACAGGTAGTCTCACTGAGTTCTTATAAACTAACTTCTTAGAACATATTTAGAGGTATCTCCAACCACAGTGTATGCAGATTGAAGCATCTGAAAGAAATCGACTGTGTTAGCTAAGGGATACATCTCAAGTTTTACAGTACAACTCTCCCCATTTAAAAGCAAAAAAACAACTGATAGATTTTACTAAGCCTTGGTCAAAATTGCCTTCACCATAAAAAGACATCAACTAATTTGAAGTCAATAAAATCAGCCACTTTTTGGGTAATGTCAGAGAGTAAGTAAATCAGGAAAGAAGAAGCAAGCCAGTACACTCATTCATAAAGCAAAAGTAGGACACTGGATTCAAGAGCCCATTAAAAAGAAGGTGGGGGTGTTCAGCAAATACAGCAGCAGTTGGTGTTACTTCCTGTAGGGATGGAGGCTCTTGGGGCCTCCTTTGTCTGCACAAAGTGAGGCAAAGTCTGGTTCACTTCCTTGCTCATTGTTCACTGATCAGACTTCCTGGACTGAGGACTACATTTCTGTATAGAAATAAACAACACACTGAAAAAGATAAGCCTTAAAGAAAGAGTCAACATAAATCTGTACAAAGGACACTGACCTCCCCATTAGAAGTGGACCCAGCTTCCTATCCTTAGATAGTTGGATATTTACAAAGTCTTGGGCTATCACTAATGGCCTTGCTGTATGTGATAAATGAGAGCTGGATGAGTGGACATTTAAAAAAATCACTTTATGAAACACTCAGTTTTAGAACTCCCTGATGAAATTCAGAGCAAGCAGTTCATGCAAATGATACCAGAAACCCCAGTGACTGGTTCAGAAAGGCACTGGTAGTCATATCCTAGTTAGCAGCTGAGTTCCTGAAATAAATAGGCATTAAAAAACTATCCATGTAAGGATAGTTTCAGAAATGCCATATTACTCTTGCACTTGATGACTAACCACTGCCTACAAACAAGAAATCTCTGCAAGTGGCTTGGATAGTACTGCCTGAAGGCAAGGCCAGTGTGGCCCTGATCAGCAGACTACATTCTACTATTACTGATGCTCCCACGGGCTACAGTCTGGCTGTAACTGGGACCAGGACTAAATTATTCATAAGAACATTTCAGAGCAAGAGAATGACACTCTTAGGTCTCCTCAGAACTAGCACTGACTGTGATTGGGACAATTTGACATATAGATCCCTTTACTTAAAAACTAAAACTTGCCCAGTAGCCAGTGAACAGAATTTCTTACAGCCACTGACCCCAAATAAGCAGCAATGGAGTTAAGGAAATACAACTGCCTTCTTTAGTTGGGAGTTTTGAAGAAAGGGAGGTGGTTTTATCCCATCTACAGCATTGTCCACTGGGAATGGGAGGTGTGAGCATCAAATTTAATTTTTGAAAGGTCTTTCTATTAAAAAGATCAATAAAAACCCAGAATTAGAGCTAAGGAATCTGAAGACTTTTGAGTAAAGAGAGGGAATGCAGGAGTAAGTATTGAGGAAGAATACACTGATGACATCATGGAGAAATATTCAACAGAATGAGGTTACTGGACACAGGGTTTAGGAAGAGTATGAAATATAGATTGACCCCCAAAGTCCTGACCAAGTTTTGAGTTGATGCTGATGGCAACGAAGGTTGAAGACAGTGATGACTCATTTGATTTTTGTATCTATCTAATTCCAGTTATCTTTGATGCTCTACCGTTTCATGCCCTTTTTTATGTTTTAACTAATTGTGCTAAAATGGGTCTAATATAGATCTTAGAATTTGTAAAGATTGCAGTTACTTCTGGAATTCCTGTTTTGAGTCTCCAACTTGCTGCATCCCAGAATGACATTGTGCAAGCCAAATGGGATCATTATGAGAAAAAATAAGAAAAGCAATACAATTAGCTGTCATATTTGTGATATAAAATGGAACTGTTGGTTTTGCTATCACTGAGCTTGCCTGGCTGCAAGTAGGCCATTCTGATCTGTTCTCCTATGCCTGGTAATGTAGAAGTCTTAGCCTGTGTGTGTGTGTGTGTGTGTGTGTGTGTGTGTGAGAGAGAGAGAGAGAGAGAGAGAGAGAGAGAGAGAGAGAGAGACTGTATTCACTTATTGTTTATTTTCCTACTGCTAGGACAAAGTGCAACACCCACACAACTTAAAGTGGGGAAAAGTTTGGGTTTTTTTAGCTTCTAAGGCTTCAGGTGGTGGTTGGCTGGCTTTAAGCATAAATATCAGCAGACAGATGAGAAGGAGGGCAGCCACACATTGCATGGTGGTGACAGGGCAGAAAGCAGAGTGTAGGGGAATGCTAGAGAAGAGAGAAAGAGGTGAGGGAGCCTATGGAGTCCCCAGGGTCATACCTCCATGACCCACTCAGCCACAAGCTGTATGCTTTACTGATCACATTTTTACTTTTCAAACCCCCAAAAGTTGACAACCAATATTAACTATCACAGTGATTATGTTTTATAATTTCATTCTCTTCTATAAATGTTAATCTTGTTTTATGTATTTAAATGTGTTTTTTCTAATAGTGCCTACGTTTAATTTGTAACTATATCCTCTGATTGAACTAGAAAATGGGCATTTAAACCCCCCTTTCTTTCTTCTGTTAGGTTCTCTGTTATCACATGAAGTTTCAGTCTGATTAATCAATGCATGGTCAAATTTTACACCAAGTTTTAGTAATTTCTTCCACTATCGCTTCTTAATAGTACTTTCTTACTGGTATACAGTTTCCTTGAAATTTTTACAGACAAACTTTTGGTGGTAAGTACTCAGAATTCTTGCACTTAAAATATATTTTTAAGGGTTGTGAGATAGTTCAGTGGAGTAAGCATCTGCTTAGGCAAGTGCAGGGACTGGGGTTCAATCCCTGGTACCACATGCTGCACCGGCCTTGCCCCTGGGACACGCTGAGCCAGCAATAGAGTCTGGAAGTTGTGGCCCACACCTGTAATCCCCAGCTGCTGGGGAGGCTGAAAACAGGAGGACCACTACTAGTCTGAACTACATAGTGAAACCCTGTACCATAATAAATAAATAAATAAATAAATAAATAAATAAA